>NC_091569.1:24990573-24993073 GCF_042767895.1 Penaeus vannamei | reverse complement strand
ATCATTGTTTTATATATCCTAAGTAAATTCTTGTGTATTTTCAAAACTGGGATTTTCCATTTATTCTGGACATAATGAAACTCAGCTTGAAAATAGTTGACTACAAAGTAGGTAATAGTATTCAACCCTTGAACTTTTTTACAAAATCTAATTGATTTTTTTTTTTTGCAGGGTGTCATTCATAGAGACATCAAGTCCGACAATGTCCTCTTAGGTAAAGATGGATCTGTCAAGGTGACAGATTTTGGATTCTGTGCTAATATTTCAGGAGATGAGAAGCGTCAAACAATGGTTGGAACACCTTACTGGATGGCACCAGAGGTAAACTTTTTTTTTTTTTTTTTTTTTTTTTTTTTTTTTTTTGAAACTGCAAGAATGCTTCCTATTGGTATCAGAGTTATGTATTTTCATTTCAGTCAAAATATGTGTAAATATTTTAATTTTACTGATTCCAGGTAGTGAATAGAAAGCAGTATGGGAAGAAAGTTGACATTTGGTCCCTGGGCATTATGGCTATAGAGATGATTGATGGTGAACCACCATATCTGAATGAAACACCATTACGTGCACTTTACCTTATTGCTTCAACTGGAAAACCTATTGTAGCATCCTGGGACAAGCTGTCACCTGAATTTCAGGTAGATTTTTTAATATAATTTTTGTTTGTATATATGCGTAGGGGATGGGAGTTTTCTGGAATCATGTGAATCTGTATCAGTCAATCATATATTGTTTTCAGTATGCATCTCAGCTTTCAGCACAGTGTTGTTAATGTCTGTTAAAGAAACTGCTAGATGCATTTTTTCCTGAAGTTTTTGACGAAGCATTGGTTTTATCTTGCTTTAGATTTGATCTACTGCTTTATCAGACATTGTTGCTCTCTTTTTTTCTGCCCTGTATCTATCTGCCTTGTGCAAGTTGCTGTCTTGCTTTGCATATGATCAGCTTTGATGAAGACATGGAAGCAGATTATTTACAAGGGATAAATGATGTTTGGTAAAGGGGAAGAAATAAAGATAGAGCTGATATAGGTAGTTACTTACTTAGTAATAAGTAAAAACATTTTCCATTAAATTTACAATGAACTTTTGAAAGAGTGGCTATTGAAGAGGTACCAAACCATAAGAGGGAAACTTGATTCTATTGTCAGTTACTGACCCTTTCTCTACCTGACTATTGTATATAATTTATTTAATCTGAATTTATAAAAGGCACTGCTCACTTTTGTTATCATCATAGATAAACATGTTATCTTAGCTCCTGTCATCACTTGATATCTAAACCATGAACTGATAAGATTTCAGAATAATATTACCTATACCTTTATATCACTTTTTAATCATGACTCATTTTTTTTACAAGGCAGTTTTCTCAAGCAAAGAATTTGCTTTATTTACTCCACTCCCCCCAATCAGAATTACTGATCAATTGATCAAGAGAGTGTGTGGAACCACAGCTAACCTTGTTCCCAAAGAAAGATAATCGGATTATAATTCCCATTTTCAGATCACCTATCCTGGTAGTGATGTATTTAATAGTGTGTGGGAAATGTAATTATGGATTGTAGAAAATTAAATTTTAGATATTGGAAATAGTAAATCCGACTAAAACTTCAGTTTTCAAATTATATATATTCTGGTATTAGCATAACTAATTTTGTGTATGAAAGCATAATTATGAATTGATGAAACTGTAAGCTTAAGAAGCACATGCAAGTACTTAAAATTGTCAGCCATATGTTAATATTGATTACAGATAATGATAGAGCCCTGCAAGTTTTATGATTACAGCTTGGGAGGGGACAGTGCCTCCTATATAACCAGGTTTAATGCCTTATCGGCTATTAACTCATTCACCTTGGCTTTATATACTGTCTACAGTAGTTTTTTTGTGAATTTTGTTGTATGGATATAGCCTGATTTCTCAACTCCACCAACCTTACACACAGTATTTGTGTTTTTTTTTCCAAACATTTTTGATATCAATAATGTTAATATTCAAATTGATATTAAAGGTTATTAGAATACTAATAACAAAAATGAAGGTGAATGAGAAATTAAAAAAGGACCGGTAAACAGGTGAGATATGTAGGACTACTAATTGATTCCTTTGTGACTAAGCACTTTCCGACTAAGACAATCGATAATGTAATATTATGGTGGGCATGGCGTCTACTCTTGCTATCCAAGATGATTCTGTAGAGACTCTCAAACTTGCACAGGCACACACACACGCACATGCACATGCACATGCACACGCATATGCACATGCACAAGCACACGCATATGCACAAGCACACGCATATGCACATGCACACACATATGCACACGCATATGCACATGCACACACATATGCACACGCATATGCACATGCACAAGCACACGCATATGCACAAGCACACGCATATGCACATGCACACACATATGCACACGCATATGCACATGCACAAGCACACGCATATGCACATGCACAAGCACATGCATATGCACATGCACAAGCA
>NC_091569.1:24955255-24957755 GCF_042767895.1 Penaeus vannamei | reverse complement strand
TGCTTCATGCACAGAGTGATGTGAAGCGATGGTGTTGTAGTCTTAAGTTAGTATTAAGTGCCTGCATGCCTTCTCACTTACAGCTGCCATCGCTGGCTAGCCTAGTGCGAAAAAGGGAGCAGCTTTACATAAGACTCCCCTGCCATTTCATAGCCCCTCCTCCCTCATCGAGACTTCTGCAGTGCCTCCTAGGCTAAACTGTAGGGGATAGAGCAACATGAGGCTCCAGAGGTACTGACTCATGGCCCACCAGCATGTGGACACACCGTGGCTCTGTACCAACTCCTGCCCCTTAGCCCCCTGTGGTAAATGGGAGGCTCGGGGGAGGTAGGCCTTGCCAGTCCTCTTCCTCTCAAACAGAACCCTTTGGCAATGCAAAATATAAGTGAAAATATTGGGGAGAGGGGAATCGTCCCTCACACCCAGCAAGTGAGGCAGCTGTGAGTCCCGTGGGAAGGCCATCTGCTAGGGCTCAGGTTGGGAACGGGAATTACTCATCCTGCCTGCACTCTGGCAGCTGCTGCCCCAATGTGAGGCTTATGGGACAATGCCCAGGGTTTGACCTCAGGCGGGCTGTCCGGGTGGGAGCTTGGAACATCCAGTCTTTACAGCAGGATGAGAGATTACCCCTACTATTGAGGAACTGAAGCGACTAGGAGTTGAGGTGGCTGCCCTCTAGGAGGTGAGGAGACCTGGCAGCAGCATGATCAGTATGGGTGGGTACACCTATTAGGTTGGGCCCGGGCGATGGTCATTGTCTCCAGGGAGTAGCCATAGACATCTCCAGTTGACTTCAGCCTTCACAGTAGTAGAGGTGTCTCTGGTTGATGAGCATATTATGGCACTAAGACTGAAGCATGCTTTTGGTTTTGCGTCTTTTATTGCTGTACATGCTCCTACCAATGTATGCGAACTCAATGTGAAAGAGGTGTTCTATGCCAAACTCACAACTGTGGTAGACAAATGCCCCCTGTGAGGCATTCACATAGTACTGGGTGACTTTAATACAGTATCCAACTGTGATTTAGCCAGCTACGAGATGTCTGTCGGTCCCCATGGCTCGGGAGCTGATCTCGGGAGCAAGAACAGCCTCCTTCTCCGTGACTTTGCTAGGTCCGAGAGAATGAGGATTTCTGGCTCTTGGTATCAGCGCTCCAATCTGCATTAGTGGACTTGGTTTAACGATACAGGAATTGTGGCTAGGAAGATCGACCACATCCTTGTTAACACTCACTGGAGGATCCTTCAGAACTGCAGAGTTTACAGGAGTGCCAAGTTCTGTGGCACTCACCACAGATTGCTTGTAGCGACCTTAAGTCCCCCTGCCTCTCCAATGGCCACTCAAGGGTGTTTCACCTGGACCGGCTGGGGGACAAGGAGTGTGCATGTAGGTTCGCTGAAGCAATCCCTGGAGCCCTATAAGATTCCTTTAAGCGTAAAACACTCGATGCAGCCTAGGAGTCCATTGGGGAACGTCCGAAGACTAGGCAGAATTTCAGCTCGTTGGGGACAGTGGAGGCCACAGATGCATGTCACATGGCTCGTCTTCTGAATGACAATAGAGATTTGCGCCATTCCTTGGTGCGCAGGGCTAGGACTTTGCTGAGAAGGGATAAGGAATAGTTCATCAGGAATCTTGCCGTGGTAGGACATTTCTTGGTAAATGACCTTTGTCCTGCCTACCAAGCCCTGAGAAAACTGAACTCCAATCCCTCCCCATGGATGTCTGCTTTCCGCTCAGTGGATGGACGGATCATCTCAGATAATGTTGGGGTTCGTGAACCCTGGGTTGAGTATTTTGAGCAATTGTATCATGTGGACCCCCCAGCAGTTACTCTAGCTGCTAGGGATGCCGCAATTCCTGTGCCTGATCCAACCATCAGTGAGGATCCCCCCCTACCCTAACTGAGGTTAGGTAGGCAATCTCTAAGCTGAAGGGTGGGAGAGCTGCAGGTATATGCGATATCCTTGCTGAACTCTAAAGGCTGGGGGTTAGCCTAAGGCCCGGGGCTTCCATGCTGTCCTGGCTGCCATCTGGCAGTCTGGCTCCATTCCCCTTGACCTGTTGAGGGACGTGGTCATCCCTCTCTGGAAGGGGAAAGGGGATCGCTGGGACTATAGCAACTACCATGGCATCATATTTCTCAGTATACCAGGCAAAGTTTTCGCCACATTCTTCTGAGATGGATCCACAACCACCTGCTAAGGCACCAAAGACTGGAGCAATCTGGATTCACTCCCAGCAAGTCCCCAATAGACCGTATCCTGGTGCTTCGAGTCATTGTAAAAGGTTGTGAGTTCCGTTGTGGGATTCTTGCAGCCTAGATTGACATAAAGGTGTTTGATTTGGTGCATCGCAAATCGTTGTGGGATATCCTGAGACAGAGGAATTCCAACACAAATTATTGGATTAATAGCAAGCTTATATACTGGTTCTCTAAGTGCTGTAAAGTGTGGTGGTGGCTTGTAGAGCTTCTTCCCTGTTAAGGGGACCGGCCCA
>NC_091569.1:24911276-24916276 GCF_042767895.1 Penaeus vannamei | reverse complement strand
ATTAAGATTAATCTTATTTTTTTGGATTTTTTTTTAAATTTTTTGTGTTTGTTTTATGGCTTTATAATAATGGTGGTGAACGTACTGGCTGTTGCTTTTTTTTTATCAATTTCATTTTTATTGAAGTTTAAGGGGAAAAAAGAATATGCTTCGTCACTTTTACTTATATTTTAAGTTAAAATTTAAAAGAAATGCGGGGGGTTTTTACCACGCCAATAAAAAAGTGACTTGTGAAGTGAAGTTTTGTTGGAATTTTCAATGCTTTCTTTTTATATCCCAAAATTACTTAGTTAAATATTTTATCTATATTAAATAATTATCAATTATTGAATTGACAATTATTTTCTATGCTTACTTTTTAACGAAACATGATTGTTTGATGAAATCTCTTTTTATGATTGGTGAGATGGTAAAAATTACGAATCTCTGACTGCTTGTTTTGTTGGTGATGAACTATTCATTTGAGATTTGCTGATTCCCCACAGTGGCTTTTTATCATTCATAAGCAGCATAACGTCTTGTCGTGCTATTTTTTGGCTATCATTTATGTGTGAGTTTTTGCTCTCGCTTAACGAAAATTTTTGTCAATATGCTACCCACCCTTCAGGTTTTTTTTCATCGGTTAGATGCAGCTTTGGCCACGATTTTAAAAGCTAATTACGCTGCCTCTTTGATCATTCTAACGCCCTTAGTCCCGAACCCTCATTTATTCTCTTGGGGCCCAAACGGGGAAGCAAAATTCACTAAAACCCTCACGGGCCGCCCGGGACTCCCCCCCCTTCGGGCCGTTCCTTACGCATGAAGAAAAAATTAAAAGGAAAAATTCCTTACTTTTTGTGAATAAGAAATATAAGTAAAATATAATGTGACTAAATTAATTTTTTGATAAATCTAAACAGCCCCTTTTCAAGTTTTTCCTATCTTTTTTGATACAGGGTTTTTTTTTTTTTAAGTGTGTAAATTTCCATTGTAGCTCAAAAGAGTCCCAGCGCGCGTGGGACACCTCCACACCTGTCCCAAAGCTTCGGCCGTCATACAAAAAAAACTGCCTGTCGAAGATATTTTCGTGGGGAGTCATAGAAAATTTGCATTTAAAAGGGCCAGACGACGATAATCACACATCAGTAATGTCAAACTGACTTTGGGGGATCATTCTGATTAATTGTCAACTGTTATTTGATCAGTTTTCTATTCGAAAATACAAATAGCGCCGCGCGGGTTTTTTTATGAAAGCCCAAAAAAACCTATGGCTGGTCAGATTACAATTAGATATATAAAAAAATATTAAATTTTAAAATTTTAATTGTCTATAAACTTTAAGCATTGATTTAGTCGTTTTTCATATTTTACCGATATTTTCTATTCACAAAAAATAATGACTGTCTTTTTTCCCTATCTTTTAAATTTTTTCTTATGCAAATTTTTTCCCGTTGAAGATTATTAATTTTTGAAAAAAAAAAAAAGCTTCGAGGCGAATTTTGATAAATTGTAATTATCAAACGTCTCCTACAATTCCGATATAATATAAGCAAGATTTAATGCAAAGTTTCCCTTTTCCCTTTTTTATTATAATTAACAGCATTAAATTTGGGATGTGGCATAGACAAAATCGCAAATACTGCAGCGGGACCTAATATATGCCAATCTCGGGCCCAAACCTTTTCCCGAAATCGGGAAGACGAAAAACAAAAAAAAAACGGGAAAAAGAAAAATCTATCATTTCCTACAGGTAAAAAAAAGTTCCCCGTATTAATCCCTTTTGTCAAGAGATCATCTGTAAACCTACCGGGTTGAATGAATACTAAACTCACTTAAAATCACAGATCACAGATCCAATAGACCCAGGACATTGGGGAAAATAAAATACATATTTTCTCAAAAACATAGGGTAAAATACACTTATTAGAAATCATGCAACCTCCTCCCCAAGCTTGGAAGCTTCAATCAACCCCATTCCAAATGCTTCACACAATTAAAGTTTCGATCAATCCCCCTTAGCTGCCTAGGAAAAAGCAAGCAAGCAAGCAAGAAAAAAAAAAAAAAAAAATCTAAGTCGGGCACAAATTTTTAAATTGATCCCCTTACATTCTTTTCCCCTCAAATTGGAAAAGTTGGCCCCAAAAATTTTAAGAGCAATGTCAAATATTTTAAAATCTCACAGATATAATGGCGCATTTTAAACTTTGGGAAAAAGGGCCCCAACTTCATACTTTCTAAAACAGGCTCCATGGGAAAAAACCCCTGTGCTGGATGGTAGTTTACTTCTCAAACAGGAAAAAACTGCCTTCCTTTTCCAAGGACATCAGTCATTAAACAAGCACTTTTGTAAAAAAGGGGGGCCACAGGGGGGTGGCCTTAATTCCAAAAAATACGGGTAACCCCCCTTTCATAAGAAAAAACCTTTTCAATTTCAGACGACCTGCAACAAATATGCAACCAATACCCCCAGTACCTATCCGCTTAAAAGTATCGTTAATGAACACCATAGCACTTGAATCACGCCAAGAGCAGGCGTTTTCAAAATGAAAAAAGATGCTCGCCCCGCATACCCACCACCAAATCGCTCGGGGCACTAGGACTGTTCACTCGTTCCTTATGTGCTCCTGTTGCCCCCCCTGACATTTTGGGAAGGTACCCGCTGTGGTCAAAAAACTCTTTCTGTGGTGTAGGGTCCCCGGCAACATCCTGGCCCATGATATCTATTCGGTGCCCCAGCATAGATGGGCAATAAGCAAAAAGCCATCCTAAATAAGTTGGCATAGAAGGATTATCGAGGGAGTTCAGACTGGCTACCCCCTACCCCGGATAGCAAGCGCGACCCACTCACCCCAACCAGGGGCTAACAACCCAACTGCCCATTGCCAACATGAGCTGCTATACCCCCCTTTAAGGTAAAAATGGCACGCATAAGAATTAGAGAAAAAAACCCGACCTTTTTCAGGCGGGCTGGCTAAAATATAGCAATTTTTTGGGACAAGAAAGGTGACGGTCTATAAAGTAGACAACCCCAAAAAATTTAAATTTATGCAGTCGCTAATAGGAGACAATTTAAAAGCGGATGTCCACAACTGCAAAGCAATTTTCCCAAACAAAAAGCAATTTGAGATACAAGACCCCCCGAAAAATTAACTATCCGAAACAGTGACCGACAAATCATTGATTATGAAGAAAGCGAAATTAAAGAAACCATCGAAAGAGAGAAGGGCTGGGCAAAGGTCTAAGAGGTGTAAAGCTACCTAACGCGCCAACAATCATCAATGTGAGGTTCGAAACCACCCAAATGGCCAAGAAAGGCCTGGGGAATGTTGCTCTTGCACCAATCCACCCCCTCAAGATTTATCGAAAAAAAAATTTTCAAAAATTTTAAATTCCCTTTAAGTGTTAAAAATACGACCATATAATGTAAGACTGAAAGGGAAACCCAAAGAATCCTATAGAGCTTGCTCAGAATGCGCTGCAAAGGATCAGACATTAAAAAAATGCAATAACATTACAAAGAAATGCCTAAATTGCAACGGTGATCACCGTACGCCAGCCGATAAATGCCCAACCGGGAAAAAACGTAAAGAAAGAACTAAACAAGAGAAAAAAGGCACTGAGGGGGCCAAACAACCCCAACCCCTTTGAACCCAAGCAAGCTATAAAAAGAAAAAATAACGAAGCAAGAACTGCCACTACGCAATCCTGAGGCAATTTTAAAATCCTTACTACCAAATCGGCGGCCAGCATAATGGGTGATCATACATGTATACTTTTCGGGAACCCAAAAGGTAAGCAATTTCCCAAAAAACGGTCGATGAGATGTATGACCTAAACAACATCCCTAGAGTCAGATACCCATCTCAGAACCAGTGAAACATTGCTCATGGGCAACACCAGGGGTTGGACGCAGAAGCAGATAACGGGGAAAGGGGGCAATGGAACACGGGGAAAAACTAAACAAGAGGGGAGAAAAACCCGCCAACCCGGAGACAGCCGCAAAGAAAACGGCGAGCGAAGAAACGTCGCAGCGAGGGCAGACGGAAGCGACGGGGAATGCAGACCCCCGCGCCCGAAACACCACCAGGAGGAAGGGGAAAACCCCGCCCGGGAAGCTACGTAGACAACCCGAACAAAAACCCCGGATAAAGTAAAGGGCCTGCCAGAGATCAGACTGACAGCGAAAGTGGAAAGCATAGGGTTCATCTCCAGAAGACCACCCGCACAGAGAGGTCGCACAGTTCATCCCAAAAAAAGCTAATAAAGTACACATACTACCTTCCTGACATATACGATGACCAAACTATCCGAGATCAAATCCACAGCCCCGAATTTCGACCTGAAAGGGTACAGGGTACAATATGTGGAAGAAGATGCATTCAACACTAATGGGACGAGAGGCGAACACCACACTGCCAGAAAGTCCTCTACAAAACCCCGACATAATATAGAAGGCTCTCGGGAAAACAGTAATATACTGGGAAAATTTCCCCAAACTACACATACAAAAGAGCTCTTTCCTTTAGTAACAGCAGCACTGGGTTGCCCTTGTCATTCTTGGCGGAGTAATCCCCAAAAGGGGCTTCCCGTCCCCTTTTTTCCGGGTCCTGTACCGAAGCTCCCAACTGTCAAAAAAATTAAAAGGGTTTAAACAACGGGGAAAGGGTTTTAGAAGGAATGTACGTGTCTTTATATATTTTACTATTTTCTCGAAAAGATAAATATGACGGATATATAATAATTTTTTCTACCTACATTCATAGAAACCTCATACAAGAAAAACCTTTAAATCATAGAAATGTTTAAAGATCTGTGCACTTAACACTTGAACTCAGTTTTCCTATAAACCATCGGGGTTTTTAATTGCGGGTTTTCGGTTCATAGCCAGGGTTTAAATTTTAAACGTACGGGAAAATGTAAGGAAAATAATGAACACATAAAATATCTATCTATCTATCTATCTATCTATATATGTTTTTTTTTTTTTATAAAAAAAAACACACACACACACACACACACAC
>NC_091569.1:24898776-24901276 GCF_042767895.1 Penaeus vannamei | reverse complement strand
AGCTTTTCTTATTTTCGAAGCGGAATAATCTTCAACATAGGAAAATTTGCATTCGAAAAAATTAAAGGTGTAATGAGCTGAAGCCTCAGCTTCTACTTGCAGCTCTCGCCCCTGTCTGCGCACACAGGCGACATCGTCACACCCCCTACCCCTCCAACCCGCCCTGGCGCCAGGCCGGAACAAGAACTGTAGGAGGCGCAGACGGCGATCCTGCAGGAGACACTGACGAGTGATCGGGACGCACTGGACGAGATGCTACGGTAGTTACTGAGGAGGAAGCTGTTTGTTTACTAATTAACGTTTGGTTGGAATGGACGCTTGGCGACAGGCATAGCAAGCGGATGTTTGGCACCAAGCCTTGTTGGTTAGTAGGCATAATTTTATTTTATTTTATGTTTTAATTCCTGTATGTGTTCTTTCGTTTCCTTTATGTATATGAAAATTGCTGTGTTTTTATCAAATGCCTTCTATATGTATTGTCTTAAGAAAATGATATAGTAATGAAAAGAAAAGCTATAACGACCCTTTAACGAGTCTTACTTCGCAACCTTGGCCACGGGTATAAAAGGTCGGGTCAGCGACCTTGTAAAATCAGTTTCGATTGACCATTGGCTCTGTGATACACGTTCGGCATTCCCTCAGAAAGCCGACGTTTTTAACGAACTTTTTTATTCTCTTGGATTTAGCAGAGCAGATCCAGCCTTTTTTTTCTTAGGTATTGCATATTTCTGTTTTATTAAGATTAATCTTATCTTTTTGGAGTTTTTTTTTAAATTTTATTGTGTATTGTTTTATGGCTTTATAATAATGGTGGTGAACGTACTGGCTGTTGCTTTTCTTTATCAAGTTTCATTTTTATTGAAGTTTAAGGGAACAAAGAATATGCTTCGTCACTATACTTATATTTTAAGTTAATTAAGAGAAATGCGTGGGTTTGTATTCTTACCACGCCAATAAGCAAAGTGACTTGTGAAGTGAAGTTTTGTTGTGGAATTTCAATGCTTTCTTTTTATATACCAGTGATTACTTCAGTTAAATATTTTATCTATATTAAATAATTATCAATTATTGAATTGACAATTATTTTCTATGCTTACTTTCTAACGAAACATGATTGTTTGATGAAATCTCTTTGATGATTGGTGAGATGGTAAATTACGAATCTCTGACTGCTTGTTTTGTTGGTGATGAACTATTCATTTGAGATTTGCTGATTACCCACAGTGGCTTACTTCTTATCATTCATAAGCAGCATAACGTCTTGTCGTGCTATCTTTTATTTTCTATCATTTATGTGTGAGTTCTGCTCTCGCTTAACGAGAATTTGTCAATATGCTACCCACCCTTCAGGTTTTTCTTTCGGTCAGGTTAGATGCAGCTTTGGCCACGATCTTAAAGCTAATTACGCTGCCTCTTTGATCATTCTAACTTGCCCTTAGTCCCGAACCCTCATTTATTCTCTTGTGCCGAAACGGGAAGCAAGAGATTCATTCTCACTTGCTCTCACGGGCCGTCTAGGGACTCCACCCCTTACAAAGGCGTTCCTTACGCATGAAGACAAAATTAAAGACAGTCCTTACGTTTGTGAATAAGAAATATAAGTAAAATATAATGTGACTAAATTAACTTTTGATAAATCTAAACAGACTTTCAAGTTTTTCCTATCTTTTTTGATACAGGGTTATTTTCATAAGTGTGTAAATTTCCATTGTAGCTCTAAAGAGTCCCAGCGCGCGTGAGACACTTCCACACCTGTTCTAAAACTTCGACCGTCATACACAAAAACTGCCTGTCGAAGATATTTTCGTGGGGAGTCATAGACAAATTTGCAGTTAAAGACAGACGACGATAATCACACATCAGTAATGTCAAACTGACTTTGGAGGATCATTCTGATTAATTGTCAACTGTTATTTGATCAGTTTTCTATTCGAAAATACAAATAGCGCCGCGCGGGTTTATATGATGCAATGCCAACAAACCTATGGCTGGTCAGATTACAGTTAGATATATAAAATGTGTAATATTATTGTCATTATGAATTGTCTGATAAACTGCCAAGCATTGATTTAGTCGTTTATCATATTTTACTGATATTTTCTCTTCACAAACATAATGACTGTCTTTAATTTTGCCCTATCTTTAATTTGTTCTTATGCAAATTTTCCTCTGTTGAAGATTATTCCACTTCGAAAATAACAAGAAAAGCTTCGAGGCGAATTTTGATAAATTGTAATTATCAAACGTCTCCTACAATTACCGATATAATATAAGCAAGATTTAATGCAAAGTTTACCTTACCTTTTATTATAATTAACAGCATTAAATTTGGGATGTGGCATAGACAAAATCGCAAATACTGCAGCAGGACCTAATATAGTGCCAATCTCTGGCCAACCATTTCCGAAATCTGAAGACGACAACGAAAAGAAACAGGTAAAAGACAGCAAATCTATCATTTCCTACAGGTAAAAACAGATTGCCGTATTAATACCTTTGT
>NC_091569.1:24876259-24890776 GCF_042767895.1 Penaeus vannamei | reverse complement strand
ACCTATTTTGGCATTAAAATCCCCCATAATTATTGTGAAATGGGTTTTTGTTCTCTCGCAGGCCAAATGAATATCTTCATACAAGCTCTCTATTTCTTCATCACTGTGGCTGCAGGTTGGAGCATAGACTTGAATAATTTTTAAGTTGTACCTATTGTTTAGTTTTATTGTTACTGAAGCCACTCTTTCGCTGACACTATAAAATTCCACAATGTTCTTTTCTAAGCGTTTGTGTATTAAGAATCCTACCCATAATTCCTGTTTGCTACCCTGAGGTTTACCTCTTTAGTAGAGTACGTGTCCGTCATTTATTTTCTGCTCTTCGCCTAGTCTTCTAACTTCGCAGAGTCCTACTACATCCCATTTAATGGAAGAGAGTTCCTCCAGTAAAGCTAGTAAGTCGGATTCAGTTCTCATGGTCCTTATATTGTATGTGCAGAGGTTCATCAACGTAGGGCGGCCTGTCTGTACCCGGATATTTTTAGCACCCCCTGCTCAAGAGCGATCCTGATCGCCGCCGTAACCAGGGGCTCCTTCGCCTCCGGGGAATGGGGGCCGTTGCTGTGTGTATTGTCTCATGATTGGGAGGTGGACAGTCGATTTACCTCCCACCTACTGGCTTAGGTGTATCTTGGTGGGAGGGGGAGTAATTTAGCCGTAATGCCTCTGATAAGTCCCACCAGCAGGTTTGGTCCTGCCTCGTGTGGACTTAGGAGCGGCAATGCACGGGCCTGCTCACTACACCAGGGTGTACTCCCGTAAGCTGGGCTTAAGTATCGGAAGTGCATATATGTGTTTTATTTTATTTATTAACCACTTGTGTGTATGTGCACCTGATGCAGACACATTAATTCCCGCACTTGCTCTAAGTACTACGCACATGCTCGTTCCCACGCTTATGCATATGCGAGCACACACCTTTATATTTGTATCTATGCTTATGGATATGGGTTTATATTCCTACGCTATAAATAACTACACACATGCCCATCATACATACCTAGTCATATGTTCACATCGCCTGTCCCTTTATGCGCTTGTTATATGTTACTGATAAGTGAGTGAGTATACATGAGTGTATACTCACCCGTATATATGCGAACACCCCTTTATGCACACCTCGCAAACCTATACATCACTATACATATGCATATATCTATCCATGCATGCGCTTATGCACCTGTGTATGAGGACATACATTTGCAAGCATACACTAATGTCCCTCTCCCCATATACTGTATATGTGTATACACCTGTACTTGCTTTATATATACTTTTTCGCACATACATACCTACATACATACATGTACTTATTTATACATACACCTTCCTGCGCATATATATATATATATATATATATATATATATATATATATATATATATATATATATATACATACATACATATATACATATATAAATATATATATATACATATATATATATATATATATATATATATATATATATATATATATATATATATATATAGTGTGTGTGTGTGTGTGTGTGTTGTGTGTGTGTGTGTGTGTGTGTGTGTGTATGTATATATGTATATATATATGTATATATATATACATGTATATATGTGTGTGTGTGTGTGTGTGTGTGTGTGTGTGTGTGTGTGTGTGTGTGTGTGTGTATGTGTGTGTGTGTGTGTGTGTGTGTGTGTGTGTGTGTGTGTGTGTGTGTGTGTGTGTGTGTGTGTGTGTGTGTGTGATTTTTTTTTCAACTTGTATTCTGAGTCTTTAGAAAGAAATCAAAATAAACCGGAAGATTGAGGTAACAATAAAATGCTGAAATGTTACATTGCCTCAATTGATACGCTGATCCATTAAAAGCAACGTCACTAATGTAAATAAAGGACACTCACAAGTCATTACTTAGAGCTTTTATATTTGACATCAATTTTGAATTACAGACGTTGTACGTGTTATATTAGGACATATGGATCGTGAAAATACATCAGTTGTTCAAGAAAAAGTGTGAAAAGCCCTGAAAAAACACATATACATGTATATATAAATATGAATATACCACGAACATCGACATATTCGTGGTCTTCTGGAACACACACACACACACACATATGTATGTGTGTGAGTATGTGTAAGTATATATGTACATACACATATGAATAACCATGGATACAGAGTATACAGGTGTTCACTGTCTACATGTGGTGGAAACAGCCGTGTTTACATGTATATAATAGGAACAACCATATGTACAGAGTATACAGGTGTTAATTATCTGTATGTGGTGGAGACAGCCGTTCCAAGAGATGTTCTCCGAACACTTGTATATATTTGCGGCACAGTCGTTATGGACAGAACATTCCTATACCATTGATCTTTCGTGAAGCGTTTACTTTTTTGGGCTACTTTTTTCCAGTTTTTTTTTTCTTTTTAGAAAAATGAAGAAAGAGGTCTAAGAAGAATTTTTTTTCAAATAGTACAATATCATTGTTTAGTGATAATATTTATAACAATGTAAATAATGAATATCTAATATATCATATCATGATAATGTATTGAATAATATATTGCCGTGATGAGTAGAATGGTAATTATGATTATAAAAGAGGTGACACAAATATAGGTATGGTAAAAAATACATACATATACATGTATATCATAAAAAATATATGATTGATCAACAATCAAAGTAAATCCGAAAATCTCTGTATTTGAATTCATTTGCATTTCGAGTAATCTCAAGAACCGGTTACAAGTATGGTCAGTTTTTTTTTTTTTTTTTTTTTTTTTTTTTTTTTTTTTTTTTTTTTTTTTTTTTTTTTAAACTGACTATGCTTGTCAGTTCATTTCGCCGTAGGGTGCCAAATGAGGCCTCGCCTTTGTGAACTTTGCAAGGGCTCATGTGAAATGTACCAAATATACTACTATTTACTGACCTTTGCAAATTATATGACAGTGAAGCTCTTGGGGTTGCTCTTGGTTGAAAGCCGTTTCTTTGGTTGTTGAATTTATTGTCTTGATTTACATCTGACTTATATCCCCTGACTTCCACCTGTAAACATTTCACAGTTAAATGTGCCACCTTGGCATAATATGGGGGAAGTATATTCAACCTGTTCCTACCTAGGTGCTAATCTTGTAGATGGGATCGCATCTAGTCTTGAGCACTGCGAAAATGGGTCCCGAAAACTGAACAGTACTTAACATAATGCACCATGTAGCTAGCAACACATTTCTTTGGCGCCTTGTTCTTCATCTTGACCTGCAGGAGACACCCAACTCAACAGTTCCAAATGTCATTTATTGATCATTTATATTAACAGTCGCTCTCAAGACCTTTAATTGTCGGGGATTAAGATTACGAACATGAACAAATACTATTTGCTATTATTGATTAATCAGCCAGCACTGTATTTCTTATTTTCAGACTCGTACCAGTTCTCATGCATGGGTGTTTTTAACCTTAGAATGGTACCTTAAAAATCGCCGACCGAGACCTGTGACTCGGGTGAGTGACACCCAAATTTGTTTGTTGACCAATTTATTCTTTGTTTCATTTTCATCCCAGAGAAATGTCAAAAACTGATATAAAAGGTGTCAAAATTATTAAAGAAAAAAATTAACAAAAACACTGAATTACTGACCTGTACCTTCAACCTAGCACAACCAATGTCATGGGCGATCTGATCTCTATTTGTATGATCTTAAACTAGAAAGATGGGAGAACTTCAGAAAAAAGGGAAGAAATGAGTTCGGGTACCACGGAGGATTCTGCAAAGAAAAAGGTTCAGGTCCCACTTTTTATCCCCTGAAAACTCATACGCTATGTTTCTAATGACGTCTCAACATTGTAAATGCAACTCAAGATGTTTTATATCGCAATGGCGTATTGATTAAAGCGTAAACTATGATATGCCTGCATAAAACTTATAAACAGTTCTCTATACGAGATGCATCTTCTGCAGAAACCGACAGATGGGATTATGGCATGAGCGGCTGGGTACTGTCAGTTTCCTGTCAGGAGTTGGACAGGCATCGAAGCGCACATAGTTCAGAAGTATTGCCTTCCTCGTCCCAGACTTGCTTGATGAGTTCCAGGGTGGTCCTCCTTTGTGTCCTGATGCATAACCTCATCACGCACTGCATAAGACTCTTGACAACATTCAGCTCTATGTTAACCTGCTTCCTCTGCCAGCGAGTCCTTTCATCTTCAGATCTGTAATTTCAGAAAAAAATGGGAGGGGAAGAGAAGAAGGGAGGAAGGGTGGGAAGTAGGAGTAGTGGGAGGAGGGGAGGAAGGAGGGTTAAGGGGAAGAGGGAGGGAGGGAGGGGTAGAGATATAATGGAGGGAGGGAGGGTTGGAGGAGGCAGGAGGGAGGGACAGAGGGAAGAAGTGAGGGAAGGGGAGGAGGGGAGGCAGGGAAGGAAGGAGGGGTAGGAGAGAGAGTACAGAGTGAATGAGCAAGGTATGGGAGGGAAATGTAGGTAAAGGAGAGAGGGAGGGGGAAAGTGAGAGGAGGAGGAGGGGGAGAGAAGAGAGGAAGAGGAGGATGGGAAAGGAAGAGGAGGGAAAATACAAAGATACTGAAGAGGTGGAGATAGAGGAAAAGGCGGAGAAGGGGGAGGCATGAATGAGTGAGTGAGGTGGGAAAGAGTGAGGAGTGAGTGGGAAGGAGGAAGAGAAAGGAGGGAGGGAGGAAAAATATATATTTAATTTAGATTACATACAATAGGATAAACCTTCGCTGTTGTTTCTTGATGTTGCTCAGACAGTTGATTCCTGTCCTCGATGTCTAAAAATGAGAGTACTGGAAGATTCCACCATGTGAAAGTAGAGATTGCGAGCACCACTGCCATCAGATATGAACGTAAGACCGCTGTCACCTGATGTGAACGAGATAGGTTGGGAGCACTGCTACCATATGTGAATGAGACGGTAAACTTAGTGCAGGGTAATGAAAAGGGTCTAGGCTTGTGTTTTATTATGGAAGGTGAGATCACCACACTGCCCTCGGCAGAGTAGTAATCACACATAGCTAGTATGCTGTGTGTCTGCTGTCTCTTCCGCTCGTTTCTGTCTGATGAGATGCGTCCTTTTGTGTGGCGGCTCTGGGAGGTGTTTGTTTCCGCCCACAGGAATGTAAGATTTATTCGGCCAAAAAGCTTGGGTGTGGAAGGTGCGAAGCAGCTGCTCCAGGTGATATACTCTCAGAAGGATTTCGACAGGAAGGTACAGCTTTTGTTTCAGCCAAGAATTAATGTTTAGAACGATATTGTTTACGTCGCTCGGCTAAGGACAAGGCTCCTCCTTGAGCCGCTTGGAACATCCTAATCACTGTTAGCACGTCAGAATCTACATCTGCAGATGGTTCTTAATGGCCCAATGGTCGCTTAGATTGCCACGTGCCAGAGTAGCAGGTGTGACAGAGGCTTTGCAGTCATGTGTAAGATTCAGTAGCATAGTGGGTCACACCGTCTTCAGAGGCTGAATGTAAGAGTACCAGGCCAGTAAAAGGGCTAAGGGGAAGCATGATAATATGCTTGTCAATTACCATACAAAATTGTAAGAAAAATGAAAGTACGAAAACAATTTGTCACAGGAGGGTAACATGTCACATGAGGTATTAACTACTTAGGATTTGTTAGGACAAACGAGTTCAATGGAGTACCATAATAATGAAGAGAAGAAAATAATAAGCAAGAATTTCATATCTCAGGGCTAAATAGGCAAGTGCTTATGCTTCGGACACAGAGGCTTCTGGACCTGAACTTAATTCTACCCGTGCGTATCTCTGGGACATAAACTGTAATCATTGTGTGTGCAAAGTGTGCATAACTTCTCGTGGCGGCGGTGTAAGATTTCATCATTTATGGCCATGAACCATGCTTATAATTAAGTTACGGTGATAATAGCTATGTAACCCAGTTTAAAGTATGGTCTCTGCAGCGCGTTGCCATTATTTGCAACAAAGCAGACTCCATCAGTTAGTTACATGGTCCATATTCACCAATACCTTAATATCAAAGAAGCATAAATTCCAGCATTACTGAGGAAAACATATCAAACTTTGAGATAACATCATGAAAGCGAGTTAAGATCAGTTATAAGTCAAAGGAATAGCACATGGTATAGTTCAAAGACACAAGTGAGAACGAAATAACTACTTATAAGCATGTAATATAAGATGAAGACTATATATTTTTATTAATTTGTAAACAATAACATGAATATTATACACTGGAACAACCGAACATAACAATAATGGAACAAATCGGTTACTTTCTCAGAGAAAAAATAAAAAATACTAAATTGCAATGTGAGGAGACCATAATGACAAAAAAACGTAAAGCAATCAAAGAATGGTTTGCGCAAGGGATTGACGAGCGAAGTGAGGGTGCGATCTTAGGGCGTGACTTCGTTTGCTATGCAGAGGCAGGACTTCCATGAAGGCAAAGGAAATTTTTGTAATATAGAGTTGATAGCGTGTGTTCGTAGAGAAAGAAGGCAACTCATATATAAGGTGTGGGTGGATTTAGGAAAGGCAATATTGCCAAGTGCCTCCTCGCCATAATGCCCAGCCATCACTACCAAGTCCCTTTCTGATCTATGTCTACCCACATCGTCGCATCATTCCAAGATGTCGCACTTCTGCCCTACACCACCGATACTTCCTCGCTAATATTAAAAGTAAGTGTACCTCTTTAGTGCCAGATTAACTATTGCCCTTCCTAAACTCACCCACATACATACAAGTTGCCTTTTTCCTAATGAACACACTCTACTAACTCTATATTACAAAATTTCTCACTGTTAGCAATTGTTTTAACTACACAAACAAACAAAGTCACACACTTAGATGAGACGTAACAAACCTCACGCCCCATTCACTTGCCCTATCTATACATATTGTTGTATTCTTTTGAAACATCACTTCATTTTACTTGTCGCACAAACCGTTGGCTTATTCACACATACATGTGTGAATACATGACCTGCTTTACTCACCTAGATGGCTCAGCAAAGGATTGACAAGGATAAAGTGCCATACATTTTATAACTGATTTTAACTCGCTTTAATGATGTCCTCTCAATGTTCGATATTTTGTCTTTAGTAATGCTGGAATTTATGCTTCTTTAGTTTAAAGGTATTGGTGAATATGTCACATGCTAACTGATGGAGTCGATATCTGTTGCAATAAGGGAAATGCACTGCAGACACTATTCTTTGTATAGGCTTATATAGTTACTGTCACTGTTAATCTTAAGCCGGCTCATGGCCGTAAAAACTGGCATTGCGCCTTGTCACACGAATAGTTTACTACGAAGAAATTGAGCCCGCTGCATGGATTATTTACTCTCACGTTCATATAACGCTTACAGTTCGCGCCCAAGATATACATGCTTACTTTATGTTCATGCCCAAGCCAGCTACATGTGTCTAAAACATTATTACTAGCCTATTTAGCCTGAAGATATGGAATTCTTGCTCATTAATGTTTTCTCTCTACAATATGATGGTACTCTACTGAACTCCCTAATCCTAACAGATCCTGAATAATTAAGACCTCATATGACACGTTACCTCTCTTGTGACATTGTTCTTACTATGCTCTCATTTTCCGGCATC
This sequence comes from Penaeus vannamei, assembly GCF_042767895.1. Lineage (NCBI taxonomy): Eukaryota > Metazoa > Arthropoda > Malacostraca > Decapoda > Penaeidae > Penaeus > Penaeus vannamei. The sequence goes on along the minus strand of NC_091569.1, from coordinate 24,883,170 downwards.
TTGGGAAGCTTACTGACAAGTAACTTATCATCCTCCCCCTTAGCCCTTTTACTGGCCTGGTATACTTATATTTCAGCCCGTGAAGACAATGTAACCCTCCTCGTTATTGAATGTTGCACCTCACTGCGAACCCATCATGCCACTACCCTGGCATTTGATGACCTAAGGGATCATGGATCACCACTAACCATCTGCAGACGCCTAGCAGAGCCTGTCTCAAGACATGCCATCAGTGCATATGACGTTCAGATAGCTCGAGGACGAGCCGGTCTGCATGGCCGAGCGGTATGTCAAAAATATGCTCAAGGCTGGATGGTTCCCCTTATTGCACCTAGACCCCATCAGCTACCTTCCTCTGTCAGTGGACACAGATGTTCACTCTACTTTCCCTTTTGACACTTCTAAGTAAGCAAAGCACCCTCGCGAGGAATGGCTGGATAAAAGGGCGTCTCGTCAGGCAAGCAGGGGTGGCCTGGCAGAAAAATGGCGAGAGCAGGCAGAGACACAACAGACGGCAGACAGATGACGGTCTCGCTCGCCATCACTCCGCCCTTGGCACCTGGGGCATGGGTCTCTTGTGAGGTCGCATCTTTACCTCCCCTATAAACCAGCAAGCCAAGACCCCTTTCATTCACCTGTTCTACCCCCGACCTCTTACATGCACAGGAAGCACCACTGCCATTATATACGAAGGTAGAGGGTGGGAGCACTGCTGCCATCAGGTGTCAGCGCGAGAAGGTGGTCTGAGTGCAGGGGAATGACAGGTGTCTTGGTTTGTGGTAAAAGCGTAACCCCCATGATAATCCTGTCTTGTCTGGTGCTGAGGGCGGTATGGTTACTAGTAGACCCCGTATGTAGCCGCGTGTCTGCTGTCCCTCCTTGGGAGTGTTGGATTCCTTCGTAGCAAAGGAGGTGAGTTTGCAGGGCTTGCTTGAACGGATGTTGGTCGCCCGGATGGCTTGGCTGTGGCAGGTACGACCTCCCCTGGTGATATAGACTCAGGACTTCGACAGGAAGGTACAGCCTTTGTTTCAGCCAGGGACAGATGTGGGGAACATAATTGTTTACATATCCCTTATTTTTACCGGGGGTTGGCTGACCACCCAATCAGTAGATGTTGGTGAAAACTGGTCCTCCTGGCTGTCAGCGATCAAATCTTGTGTCCATCATCTTCCATCTCCCCATCTCTTTCACCACCAAGCACATCATCTACGATGTTTTCCAGCTTGCTGTGGTTGTTTACTGGTGCTGGCATTAGCAAGCAAACTCAGAGTTGACCGTTTGGTTTCAACAATGTGCTGCTTCTCATCTTCAAGCCTGCCATTTGGGATACTGATGTCTACATTTCCTAACATCGACGAAGTCACTCCTAATGTTAAAATCATAGTAGTTGTTGTTGTCTTCTTCCAGGAGCTGCTGAATCCCAGCATATGAGACCCACCATGGGTCTGAAAAATTCCAAACACATTTTTCACTTTCTCTTCCACACCTCACGCATTTCACCACTTTTTCTTATGACATATACGAGTACAAATACTTAAATAAATAAGAAAAGATACATAACTAATGCAAAGAAAAAAATATGTTTATTTAAAAACTACTTACCGTAAATGTATATAGTATATCATATCCGCCAGCAGCTTTTTTTTAATTTCCTGCAGAGCGATATGCTGCATAGCATTCTCTTCAGCTGCTAGACAAAGACAGATGCTTTCGGGCCGCTACTGAGGCCAGATATGCATTGGTGTGGGGCATGATTGGTGCTCGGGAAATATGTCCTGGTTTACTAACTGTGTTAGTTATATAACATCAATCTAATTGAATAATGCCGATTTATTTTGGAAGGCTGAATGAATGTCGAAATTTACCACCATTGTTTGGTAATAAACCCAAAATCACTGCAAAGATGGGACACACGGAATAACATAGTGTTCAATGCATCAGTTTTTGAATAAAACATTAAAGGTATACGGATTTGTATGCAGTACATCCATCTCAAAAATCCTACCCCCCCATGATATCCATGAACAACAACAGGGAATAACCATTTCGAATAAAAAAAAGTAAACGCGAAAAATCCCCCCCCCACGTATATATGTATATCTATATCTATCTCTGTATCTATCTATCTATATACATGTGTGTGTGTACATATATACGCACAGCATCAGTTGAAATAATATATATTCTATTTAGTTTTCTCTTTCTTTAGTTCTACACATTCCCTGATGGGATAAAAAAAATATCTAAAAGGTACGAGCAAGATCAATTATATATGGACTTGAAGAACAGAAAAACACAAGACCGTGTTGATACTATGGAAGAAAACCCACAATGCACAAGCTAGATTTATTGAGGAAAGTGAGACAACAGTTTCGGAATCGTCTTCGATTCCATCTTCGGGTCTGAGGAGGCAAGGATAAATATAAGGATAAGCCCGATATGCGAAGCTGAGCCTCCCCCCGGGCTATGGGGGAGCCCGGCCTGTGCCGACTAATGTCGACTCGATCAACGTGTGTCACCGAGTGCTGACGCGACAGAGCTTAGTCCTTACCCACCATGGTGCCCGGCCACAGCAGTAACCTCCGGGCGACAATTGCAACTTCTCGCGCCTGGGCGGGGCGCGAACCGCCGACCCCTCGGATGAGAGGCCGACACGTTACCACTGTACTAGCCTGGAGGCTAGTACCTGGGATTCAGTTCAGTTCAGTTAGATTTGCGAAGTCATGCTTCGCCCTGGTCTTTTCTCTGGAGTGGCACGGCCTGTGTTAACTATTTCTAGTTAACCTAGATGTTTTCTTTGAACTGCATGCTTATCGCGGTGGCTGAATTGCATGCAAGCGATCCAGCTGCCACGGAGTAAGCATGTTGCAGACCCTTTTTACCAGCCCGGCGGCTGTGGTATGTTGTCCCTGCCTCAGAAATTGTGTGTGTACGCAATTCTGCAAGTAATGTAACAGGGTGGCGTTAGGCTCGCCGCAGTGTTTGCATAACCTGGCAGTCTCATTGTCAATAATTTGCCAAGCGCATTGGTAGCCTAGTCTTAGTATGAATAGTATGACTTCGGTACCTCTTTTTGTGTTTGGAGGAAGGCCCAGTGGCTCATAGCCTGAAGCATCTGAGTACCACTTGCTAGCGAGCGATTTTGTGATGTTTTCTCTATGTGCTACCTGGAGGACCGCACACGCTGCAGCTTTGGTACTTTTGGCTTAGTCCCCTTCGGCTGGGTTTAACGATCATGGAGGATGGGGGCATACCCCTGCCCTTTTCGGCTAGTTTATCAGCAAGCTCGTTCCCTTGTATGCCTATGTGGTTTGGGGGACCCAGTTTATGATGATTCTTCTACCTTGACAAAGGACTCTTTGGCCTGTTGTCAAGAGGTAGATGTTATCTGGGGGCATGATATGGTGTAAGCTGTGAATAGTTGCTCTTGAATATGTGTGAATGACAATGTGTCCTTCCCACAGGGACGCGTGTGTCAGGGCTTCCATGAGCGCAACCGTTTCAGCCTGAAGCGTTGGGGCCCATTGTCAGTGACCCTAATGGATGCTGTGGTATCCTTTGTTGCAAAGCCGGCCCCTGCAGTTTTGGTTTATTGGATCCCCGGATCCGTCCGTGTAGTAAGTTATACTACCCGGCGGAGTTATTTGATCAAAGACCCTTTGTGCTTGTGCCTTTAGGCTAGGCATGGAATATTGATCTTTTCTCATTGTAAGATTTAGAATTGAGAATTCGATCACTTCGTTTGCCCACGGCGGGGGTTCTTTGTAATCAGGGTGAGGGGAGCCCATACCCTTGGCAAGCAATGAATCTTTTAGTTGAAAGCGTCTCAAAACTCTGGGTGTATGTGTGAGCCAGGAATTGTCCGCAGACAACTGGTAATCTTGTTGTAGGCGTCTGAGAACTCTTTGTCTTAGGAGTTTCTGGGTGCCTGGAGGACCTTGGAAAGGAACTGTGCTGCCATTAGATCAATTCTGGTGTCCATGGATGGTAAATCAGCTTCCATGAGGAGGTTGATGACCTTTGTCCACTTAGGTGCACCTAGAATTATCCTGGCTGCTTCGTTTTGTATTGTTTCCAGTTTTTCTTTTAATGTACTGGAAGCAATGAGGGCGACAGATACATAGTCAATAATAGGATGGACAGCATGTACATAGAATAAATCTTAGTACTTTGTGTCCTGCTCCTATGTGTCTCCCTGTCATGACTTTCATGACTGAGCCCTTTCCTTGGTTCTGTCAAGCAGGTATTGGATCTCCTTTTTGAAAGTGAGTGTGTGTCCTATCCTTCACCCATTCCAGATCCATACCCTGTTTAGTGAGTTTTTTGTTTCTATTAGTTCTCAGAGCCATTACTTTGGATTTTGCTGCTGATATTTTTAGACCCGTCGTACAACACTCTTCAGACACCAGGTTCAGACAACGCTGATCTCTAGTTAGGCAGTGATTGCCAGAGGCTATAATTGCCAAGCCATCTGCATAAGAGATGATCTTGCATCCCTCTGGCAGGTAAAATGTCGAGTATGTTGGACATGAGGGTATTAAACAGGGCTGGACTAAGAACCCCTCCCTGAGGAGTTTCATTTTCAAGTGGTATGTGCTGTGAGAGGTGGCTTTGAAATCTGACATTTGCTGACCTTTTTTAAAAAATAGTCAGCTATCCAGGCCAAGGGGTCTGCCTTTGACTCCTTTGTGGATTAGGGTCTCTTAAAATGGCAAGCGGACTTGCCAGTTCAAAAGCCTTCTCCAGGCCAAGGAAGACAACCATGGTGGGCGAGGTGCAGATTGTGCTTAAGTGTGTGGAAATGCTATGAGCAGTACTCTTACCCCTTGTGAACCCGTACAGGTGTTCAGGGGGGGGGACCCGTCTTCCATCGGAGCCTGTTGAGTACCATCTCAGCTGTTTTTTCCCAGGCAGCTGAGAAGAGAGATGGGCCCCGGGACTTGCCAGGCTCCTTTGGTTTTGGGATGGGAACTATTGTGGCTTGTTTCCAGCTCTGGGGCACCGTGGCTGTTTGCCAGGATTTGTTAGTAACCTGCAAGAATGCAAGTTCTCCTGGAAGGCCTAAATGCGAAATGATGGGGTGGGAGATCCCATCAGATCCCGGTGTTGACCCAGAACTGGATTTGTATGATCTTCTTAGTTCCCTAAGAGAGAACAAGGCATCCGTTTCATCAGCTTCGAGTGCCTTGTCTCTTATGAGAGCAAGTCTTTCTGGATGTAAGTTTTGTTGTTTTTCTCTCATCATTGGAGGCAGATTGTTGGTGCTGGTTCTGGCTGAGTACTCTAGCACCAATCTGTTAGACTCTGATCGTGGGTCATGATGAGTACATTTCGGGGCTTGGCGGCTTGTCGCTAGCCTGACCCGTTTCCACAACTCTGTAAGGCTGGTCTGGTTCCCAAAAGTTTGGCACCATTTTCCCGCCATTTTTCCTGCCTTACTCTGTTGGCAGTTTCCTTGGCATCCACGACAGCTTCCCTCAACAGGGCCAGATTGTCGGGAGTTCTTTGCCGTCGGAATTTTTTCTGCACATATTAACCCTGTGGTTGACCTCTTTGATCTCGTCATTATAGTACCAGGCGTCTTTGTGAGTTTTGGACTATGGGCGAGATTTGGGGATGGTTTGTGATGCGGCATTAGCCTTGCCTCTATCACGTCCACATTTTCGTTATTGTTGGGTTCATTGTCTTTCAGACATTGAGCCAAGCCTTCCTGGAAGGCAAACCAGTTGTCCTTGTCTGTTTTCCATTTGGGAATGTGATGTCTTTGGGCTGGACCTGCATCCATTAGGGTGGTGACTATGCCGTAGTGATCACTGGTAGCCGTATCATCGAAAACACCACCGAATTCTCTCCACCATTGTTGCCGTGGCAAAGGTAAGGTCTAGGACCCCTCCCTTCACATGCATTGGTTCTTTGGCGTTGAGAAGAGCGATCTTAGGGAACGTCTCAAGCACTTCTGCTATGTGAATGCCTGCCGCGTTCGGCCTTTTGCGGGGATTCAGCATGGCCATGTGTACATTGAAGTCTCCCCCTATGGTCACTCGGTCTTGTGCTGCAGTAGCACAGACCTGGTTTAGATCTAAGCTCTCACACAGTGGTTTGCTATAAATATTATATATTTTTATAGGGCCCCCAGGTAGCTGAATCTCAACAGCAAGAGATTCAACACCATCTCCACAGTGCGGCAGGTTGGCTATTAGGGAGCACGGGATAGCTTCTTTTACCAGGGTCATCAGGCCTCTAGCACCATCCAGGTTTGGAGTGGTGAAGGCATGATATCCTGGGAAGCACACGGATCCCATAGTTAGTGTCTCCTGGGGCATGACGACGTCAATGCTCCTTGCTCGCACTATTGACTGGAGAAAAAAAGTTCTTGCTTTTATAGCTACAGATATTCCACTGCAGAATGCTTAGATTGTGTGCCATAGTGGTTACTCAGATTCACTTGCTTCAGCTTCCGATGCCCCAGTGCTGGTGGCATCAGATAAATATAGATTCTCGTTGATTGAGGATTGTACAACTTCCTCTAAGTGAGACACTCCGGTTAAGGGTCTACCGAGAGGTGTAGAGCCTTGGTTGGAAGTGCCACCTCGGGTCAAGTGACCAGACTTTGGCTGCACAGACTCGGCCTGCAGTGGGGGCTTCTGCTGCACAGTTTCAGCCTGTCCTGACAGACTAGCTGGGGTTTCACGTGATGCTTCTCCCGAAGCTAGCCTGCCATCCGAGGATTTAGGGAGGGGAGTGCTGCTCGTTTTCAGTTTGGAGGCTTCATGCTTCCTTCCCTTCAGAGTTGCCACAGTTTGGGTCATAGCCGTCATGGCGACCAGGACTGCCTTCTCCGCCTCCTCACTGGTCCTCCCCAAAGCGGTTGCTACTGCAGAAACTACAGCCCTCAACAGGAGAGTCAT
>NC_091569.1:24864204-24866704 GCF_042767895.1 Penaeus vannamei | reverse complement strand
ACACCAAAGAACCAACGCACGTGAGGGGAGGGGTCCTAGACCTCACCTTTGCCACTGCAACACTGGTGGAGAGAATTCGGTGGTGTGTCGATGATACGGTTACTAGTGATCACTACAGTATAGTCACCACACTAATGGATGCAGGTCCAGCCCAAAGACATCACATTCCTAAATGGAAAACAGACAAGGCCAACTGGTTTGCCTTCCAGGAAGGCTTGGCTCGATGTCTGAAAGACAATGAACCCAACAATAATGAAAATGTGGATGTGCTAGAGGCAAGGCTAATCCAGGCCATAAACCAGGCAGCCTCACAAACCATACCTAAAACTCGCCCATGGTCCAGAACTCACAAAGACGCCTGGTGCTATAATGACGAGATCAAAGAGGTCAACCACAAAGTTAGCATGTACAAAAAAAAAAAAAAAAAAAAATCCGACAGCAAAGAACTCCCGACAACTTAGCCTTCTTGAGGGAAGCTGTCGTGGATGCCAAGGAAACTGTCAACAGAGTAAGTCAGGAAAAATGGCTGGAATGGTGCCAGACTTTTGGACACCAGATCAGACTAACCTTACAGAGTTGTGGAAACGAGTCGGGCAAGTGACAAGCCGCCAAGCCCCGAAATGCACTCATCATGATCCACAGTCAGAGGTTAACAGATTGGTGCTTGAGTTCTCAGCTAGAACCAGCAACAAAAGTCTGCCTCCAATGAGAGAAAAACAACAAAACTTGCATCCAGGAAGACTTTCTCTTAAGAGACAAAGCACTCGAATCCGATGACACGGATGCCTTGTTCTCTCTTAGGGAACTAAGAAAATCATACAAAACCAGCTCTGGATCTGATGGGATCTCCCACCCCATCATTTCGCATTTAGGCCTTGCAGGAGAACTTGCATTCTTGCAGGTTATCAACAAATTCTGGCAAACCGCCACGGTGCCCCAGAGCTGGAAACAAGCCACAGTAGTTCCCATCCCAAAGCCAAAGGAGCCTGGCAAGTACCGTCCCATCTCTCTTCTCAGCTGCCTGGGTAAAACAGCTGAAAAGATGGTACTCAACAGGCTCCGATGGAAGACGGGTCCCCCTCATGAACACCTGCATGGTTGACAAGGGGTAAGAGCACTGCTCACAGCATTTCCACACTCTTAAGCACAATCTGCACCTCGCCCGCCGTGGTTGTCTTCCTAGACCTGGAGAAGGCTTTTGAGTTGGCAAGCCTGCTTGCCATTCAAGAGACCCTAATCCACAAAGGAGTCAAAGGCAGACTCTTGGCCTGGATAGCTGACTGTTTAAAAAATAGGTCAGCAAATGTCAGATTTCAAGGCCACCTCTCACAGCACATGCCACTTGAAAATGGGACTCCTCAGGGAGGGGTTCTCAGTCCAGCCCTGTTTAATACCCTCATGTCCAACATACTCAACATTCACCTGCCAGAGGGATGCAAGATCATTTCTTATGCTGATAACAAGGCACTTATAGCCTCTGGCAATCACTGCCTAACTAGAGCTCAGCGTTGTCTGAACCTTGTGTCTGAAGAGTGTTGTAGGACAGATCTAAAACTATCGGCAGCAAAATCCAAAGCAATGGCTCTGAGAACTAATTTCAGAAACAAAAAACTCGCTGTACAGGGTATGGATCTGGAATGGGTCAAGGACTACCTATACCTTGGTGTATGGATAGGACACACACTCACTTTCAAAAAGGAGATCCAATACCTGCTTGACAGAACCAAGGAAAGACTATCAGTCATGAAAGTCATGACAGGGAGACACATAGGAGCAGGACACAAAGATAATTTTATGTACATGCTGTCCGTCCTATTATTGACTATGCATCTGTCGCCGTCATTGCTTCCAGCACAACATTAAAAGAAAAACTAGAAACAATACAAAACGAAGCAGCCAGGATAATTCTAGGTGCACCTAAGTGGACAAAGGTCATCAACCTCCTCATGGAAGCTGATTTACCGTCCATGGACACTAGAATTGATCTAATGGCAGCACAGTTCCTTTCCAAGGTCCTGCAGGCACCCAGAAACTCCTATCTAAGACAAAGAGTTCTCAGACGCCTACAAGATTACCAGTTGTTTGCGGACAATTCCTGGCTCACACATACAGCCAGAGTTTTGATACGCTTTCAACTAAAAGAATCATTGCTTGCCAAGGATATGGACTCCCCTCACCCTGATTACAATGAACCCCCGCCGTGGGCAAACGAAATGATCGAATTCACAATGCTAAATCTTACAATGAGAAAAAATCAATATTCTATGCCTAGCCTAAAGGCACAAGCGCAAAGGGTCATTGTTCAAATAACTCCTCCGGATAGCATAACATACTACACGGACGGATCTGTGGATCCAATAAACCATACTGCAGGCGCCGGCTTTGCAACAAAGGATACCACAACATCCATTAGGGTCACTGACAGTGCCTCAACGCTTCAGGCTGAAACGGTTGCGATCATGGAAGCCCTGACACATGCGTCCCTAAGAGCAGGACACGT
>NC_091569.1:24839204-24844204 GCF_042767895.1 Penaeus vannamei | reverse complement strand
GTGTGTCCTATCCATACACCAAGGTATAGATATTCCTTGACCCATTCCAGATCCATACCCTGTATGGTGAGTTTTTTGTTTCTGACATTGGTTCTCAGTGCCATTGCTTTGGATTTTGCTGCTGATATTTTTAGACCCGTCCTACAACACTCTTCAGACACCAGGTTCAGACAACGCTGAGCCCTAGTTAGGCAGTGGTTGCCAGAGGCTATGATTGCCAATTCATCTGCATAAGAGATGATCTTGCATCCCTCTGGCAGGTGAATGTCGAGTATGTTGGACATGAGGGTATTAAATAGGGCTGGACTAAGAACCCCTCCCTGAGGAGTTCCATTTTCTAGTGGCATGTGCTGTGAGAGGTGGCCTTGAAATCTGACATTTACTGATCTATTTTTAAAATAGTCAGCTATCCAGGCCAAGAGTCTGCCTTTGACTCCTTTGTGGATTAGGGTCTCTTGAATGGCAAGTGGACTTGCCAACTCAAAAGCCTTCTCCAGGTCAAGGAAGACAACCACGGCGGGCGAGGTGCAGATTGTGCTTAAGAGTGTGGAAATGCTATGAGCAGTGCTCTTACCCCTTGTGAACCCGTGCAGGTGTTCATGGGGGGGACCCGTTTTCCATCGGAGCCTGTTGAGTACCATCTTCTCAGCTGTTTTGCCCAGGCAGCTGAGAAGAGAGATGGGGCGGTACTTGCCAGGCTCCTTTGGCTTTGGGATGGGAACTATTGTGGCTTGTTTCCAGCTCTGGGGCACCGTGGCTGTTTGCCAGGATTTGTTGATAACCTGCAAGAATGCAAGTTCTCCTGCAAGGCCTAGATGCGAAATGATGGGGTGAGAGATCCCATCAGATCCCGGTGCTGACCCAGAACTGGATTTGTATGATTTTCTTAGTTCCCTAAGAGAGAACAAGGCATCTGCTTCATCAGCTTCGAGTGCCTTGTCTCTTATGAGAGCAAGTCTTTCTAGATTTAAGTTTTGTTGTTTTTCTCTCATCATTGGAGGCAGATTGTTGGTGCTGGTTCTGGCAGAGAACTCAAGCACCAATCTGTTAGCCTCTGATTGTGGGTCATGATGAGTGCATTTCGGGGCTTGGCGGCTTGTCGCTTGCCTGACCCGTTTCCACAACTCTGTAAGGCTGGTCTGGTACCCAAAAGACTGGCACCATTCCAGCCATTTTTCCTGCCTTACTCTGTTGGCAGTTTCCTTGGCATCCACAACAGCTTCCCTCAGCAGGGCCAGATTGTCGGGAGATCTTTGCCGTCGGAAGTTTTTTCTACACATATTAACCCTGTGGTTGACCTCTTTGATCTCGTCATTATAGTACCAGGCGTCTTTGTGAGTTCTGGACCATGGACGAGTTTTGGGAATGGTTTGTGAGGCTGCCTGGTTTATGGCCTGGATTAGCCTTGCCTCTAGCACATCCACATCTTCATTATCGTTATTGGGTTCATTGTATTTCAGACATCGAGCCAAGCCTTCTTGGAAGGCAAACCAGTTGGCCTTGTCAGTTTTCCATTTAGGAATGTGATGTGGTCTTTGGGCTGGACCTGCATCCATTAGTGTGGTGACAATGCCGTAGTGATCACTAGTAACTGTATCATCAACACACCATCGAATTCTCTCCACCATTGTTGCAGTGGCAAAGGTGAGGTCTAGGACCCCTCCCTTCACATGCGTTGGTTCTTTGGTGTTAAGAGCGATCTCAGGGAATGTCTCAAGCACTTCTGCTATGTGAATGCCTGCCGCGTTCGGCCTTTTGCGGGGATTCAGCATGGCCATGTGTGCATTGAAGTCTCCCCCTATGATCACTCGGTCTTGTGCTGCAGTAGCACAGACCTGGTTTAGATCTAAGCTCTCACACAGTGGTTTGCTATAAATATTGTATATTTTTATAGAGCCCCCAGGTAGCTGAATCTCAACAGCAAGAGATTCAACACCATCTCCACAGTGCGGCGGATTGGCTATTAAGGGATAGCTTCTTTTACCAGGGTCATCAGGCCTCTAGCACCATCCAGGTTTGGAGTGGTGAAGGCATGATATCCTGAGAAGCACACGGATCCCATTGTTAGTGTCTCCTGGAGCATGACGACGTCAATGCTCCTTGCTCGCACAATGGACTGGAGAAATGAGTTCTTGCTTTTATAGCTACAGATATTCCACTGCAGTATGCTTAGATTGTGTGCCATGATGGTTACTCAGTGTCACTTGCTTCATCTTCCGATGCCCCAGTGCTGGTGGCATCAGATAGATACAGATCCTCATTGATTGAGGATTGTACAACTTCCTCTAAGTCAGACACTCCGGTTAAGGCCTTACCAGGGGGCGTAGGGCCTAGGTTGGAAGTGTCACCTTGGGTCGGAGGACGAGACTTTGGCTGTACAGACTCGGCCTGCTGCACAGTTTCAGCCTGTCCTGACAGACTAGCTGGGGTTTTATGTGATGTTTCTTTTGAAGCTAGCCTGTCATCCGAGGATTTGGGGAGGGGAGCGCTGCTCGTTATCGGTTTGGAGGTTTCTAGCTTCCTTCCCTTCAGAGCCGCCACAGTTTGGGTCATAGCCGTCATGGCGACCTGCACTGCTTTCTCCGCCTCCTCACTGGTCCTCCCCAAGGCTGTTGCTACTGCAGAAACTACAGCACTCAACAGGAGAGTCATATCTTTCTCGTCAAAGAAAAGATTATCATCTACTGGGAGGACCATTGCTGTGGACTTTGAACCTTTTTCCCTTTGGTTCTTTTTTGTGGTTTTGCCACTAGCAAGCTCGGGGAATTCCTCTCTGTTAGAGGTATCCAATTTTCTCTGTGGGGGCAACTCCTTCCTCTTAGGAGGTCGGGGAGTCTTCTCCTTTTTATTTTGTTTTTTGTTTTGACCCCAGACATAGGTACCTGGGGGCGCAGGGACAAAGTCAGGACGTTTTTTGGCTAACTCCTGCTTTTTGATCACTGCCTGTTTCCTGACAGAGCAAGCCAGACTCCAGGCATGATGTTTTTTGGCACAGTTTGGACACTTGGCTGTTGTGTCCTTCTGGCCATCTTTGTGTGCCTTACTACACACTTCCGTTTCCTGTGCCTCGCTGCATACACCACATTTGGCTTTGGCCTTGCAGTTGGCCTGGTGATGCCCGAATTTTTGGCACGTGAAACACCTCAAGGGCTCTGGCACATATGTCCTGAGCTTGTATGAGCCCCAGTTACCCAGATCAAGGGTGGTGATTGGGGCTCCCTTGAGGATAACAAGGACTTGCCTGGTTGGAGACTTCCCTTTGGTCATGCGGGAAGCCTCCACCACTTGTGGTAGAGACGTGATCACCTCCACGTCGAACCCTAGTGGAAAGCCAAGTAGCACCATCTTGGATTTTTTCTCTTGGGAGGTCAGTGGTGAGATATACACCTTCCTCCCATCTTTACACACCTTGATTTCCTGCAGGAAGTTCATGGTGGCTTTGTCTTTGGGGGCAATGATCATGCCCTCATCTCTGGAGATTCGGATTGATAATCTCACATTTCTTTCCTTCTCCAATGCCCTTACCAGCTGGTATGCATTGTCGAAGTCTTCAGGTTTTTTTGGTACCTTAAACCGCGTTAGTCGACTTGGAGTGTGTTCTGCCTCTTCATCAGAGTCAGTCTCCACCCTTCGTCGCTTCACGCCTCCCCTTTGCAGGGGTTTAAGGCCTTTGGAAGTGGGGGCAGCTGTTTTGGCTGGTACAGCTGGAGCCCCTTCTTGACTGAGGGAGTTCTGAGGGGAGTTCAGGCTTCCCTCAGTCTGGTGTGCAAGGACAGACTTTATGTTTGGTGTTTCTGTCTTGTCCTTGCTCGGTTCAGCAGGCCGGACACGTTCGGCCTGCTTTTGGGTTTTCTTTCGCCCCCCCTGCAGCCTTGAAAGGCTCCAGGGTGACTGCCATGGTCGGATTCATTTTGTGGTCATTAGAGAGTTGGAAAATGATTTGTCCCCTTTCGGGGGTTATCTTTATACCTCCTCTCTGGGTGAGGTCTGAAGAAGGGCCTCACAAAAAGCTCTGATCCCTACACTCGACCCTTCAGCACCACAGGACAGGAGATCCCCCTGGGTGGGCTGAACTTGGAGTTTTGGTGTGGTAAACGCTCTGCACCCCAATCCTGCTACAAGGGGGGTGTGATCACGTCACCGCAGCCCAGGCGAATGTTGGAAATCAACGTTTCCCGCAGGCCCAGGCTGCACCAGGAAATCAGAAAGAGAGGGCAAGAGTAAGACACCGAAAAGACGCCCTTGGTGCGTGGCCACAAACTATGTCCAGGACCAGAGGGTCCAGACCTGGTTTGAAACCTCGCTCTCCCAAGGGAGCGGTAGTGGGGCACTTACTACAAGAGAAGGCCTGGCCAATTGTCGCGGCGAACCACGAGAAATTGGCGGAGCTCTCTGTGTAGTTTGTTGTCAAATAATATCGTAATCAAGCTCAAGTCTGGAGGCTTTAGCTCTGGAGAATCACGCCAAGTGAGTGACAATAATGCCTCGCCAATTGGGTGATCTCTCCCTGCACACCACAGGAGAGAGGGCCTGTAAGGTATACAGAAATACATACACAAACCTTTATATGTAATAAATATGCTACCTGAGCCTGTCATGTCAGGTTCCATTTGTATATATACATATGAGTGTGTAGATGGACAATGTTAATTAGAAATTGGATCTTTTACCTGGATAATTCAGACTGACCATAATTATAACGCCTGTGATAGTTATAACATATATTGAACGTTTTACTATTTCTTTAATCTGTCTATCAAATAAAATGACATTATCGATCACTTATCTGTGTTTGTCATGACAGATTTCACTTCATCGCCTCTCACTCGTGTTGCTATTAATTAGAGATTACCGAGCCGAGCGAGCTTTTCTTCCAGCCTTAGAACGGGGTTGTCCGAACGGCGAGAATCGCAAAACATTCTTCAGTTAAGGTTATATCATCAACAGAAGCCGGAAACTGGGAGTCCAAACTAAGAAATACTATACATTTGTGTCTGTCT
>NC_091569.1:24836844-24838704 GCF_042767895.1 Penaeus vannamei | reverse complement strand
ACATATATGTATATAATATATATATATATATATATATATATATATATATATATACATATATATACATATATTCATATATTCATATACATATATATATTACTCCAGTTTTCCTGTCGACCTGCCCTTGCAGCAATCAGTCACTTGGTATCTGAGTCTGTCGTCCTAGATTTAACACTTCACCGCCTTTCCGTTTTCGAACAAATATCGACCTTATGAAGCATACCTAAGGACGAGTATGGCTTACCATTCAGCAGATAACATCTTCTGGTACCTGATACCTATAATTATCCCAGTTGGGGGTACGTGTATGCATATAAATAGCGGAAGCCAAAACACCGAAACCACACTGAAAATCACTGTATTAAAACTTCACATTAATACGAGATTAATTAAATTATATATATATACACACACATATAGATATAGATATAGATATAGATATCATATTTAACTGGCTCATACATATATGAGCCTGTTGTGACAATTTTCACGCTCCTTCGCCTTTCTAATTGTTGATTACTCCAGAGATAGACATGGAGCACTCTATAGAATACCTTTTCTTAGCTCCCCAGCGACATGACTTCCCTTCAGGGATTAGCACCTTCATGACGCTGCCTGAAGCAAGGTTTATATAAGTATTTATATATACCTTGGCCTGAAGGATAAAAATCGTGTACCATTTGCGGTCGGCTGATATTTGCAATTAGTGGTCGGGGCCTTAATCTGTGTATATCATTGACGAAAAAACTTTAAATCCAGACTAATTACCACAATACTACATCTAAAAGTGGATGATTTCAATCGATATTAACCCCTTTCATCATATACACGTCAATTCCCTGTGAGGATTAGCACTTAGTTGTCTTAAAGTCATCAGTCACCTGGTATCTGATCTTGTCATGTCACCTTATAAAACCGACATAAGGGTGAGAATAGCGCATCATTCTTGAGATATACCTTATACCTGTAATTATCACAATCGAGGGTACGAACGTATGCATACTATCAACGGAAGCCAAAACACCATATTCATATTAACAGTAAGTACTAAAACTTTTATTCAAGATCATCGAAAACACACACATGCATGTGTAATATGTGTGGGTGTATGTATATATATATATATATATATATATATATATATATATATATATATATATTATATATGTATATATATATATATATATGTATATATATATATATTATATATGTATATATATATATGTATATATATATATGTATATATATATATGTATATATATATATATATATATATATATATATATATATATGTATATACATATACATATATATATATATATATATATATATATATATGTGTATATACATAAACATATATATATATATATATATATATATATATATATATATATATATATATATGTATATACATATACATATATATATATATATATATATATATATATATATATATATATATATATATACGTATATACATAAACATATATATATATATGTATATATATATATATACATATATATACATACAAACACACGCATATATATAGAGAGACTCGTTCCATTTTTCCTTCATTGATTCCAATTCTTTATGGCCTTTAACTGACTTCCTTCATCAGAGTACATTGCCTTTGGAAATCTGAACCAAATCTTTTCATTGTCACTAAAAAACATGTATCATAACCAAATTTGTGTACACAGCCCTACTCACCCGGCAGTGAAATGAAAACTCTGTAAACCTTTCTTTTTGGTTCTTTTCACTGTCTTTTATTAAGAAATATCTGAATATATTCACGTCTTTCATTCGGTTGTTTTCTCATGCAATGCCCTATAGTAGGGATCAGCAATTTCACTTGCTGA
>NC_091569.1:24821844-24826844 GCF_042767895.1 Penaeus vannamei | reverse complement strand
TGCCAAGTCATCTGCATAAGAGATGATCTTGCATCCCTCTGGCAGGTGAATGTCGAGTATGTTGGACATGAGGGTATTAAATAGGGCTGGACTAAGAACCCCTCCCTGAGGAGTTCCATTTTCAAGTGGCATGTGCTGTGAGAGGTGGCCTTGAAATCTGACATTTGCTGATCTATTTTTAAAATAGTCAGCTATCCAGGCCAAGAGTCTGCCTTTGACTCCTTTGTGGATTAGGGTCTCTTGAATGGCAAGTGGACTTGCCAACTCAAAAGCCTTCTCCAGGTCAAGGAAGACAACCACGGCAGGCGAGGTGTAGATTGTGCTTAAGAGTGTGGAAATGCTATGAGCAGTGCTCTTACCCCTTGTGAACCCGTGCAGGTGTTCATGGGGGGGACCCGTTTTCCATCGGAGCCTGTTGAGTACCATCTTCTCAGCTGTTTTACCCAGGCAGCTGAGAAGAGAGATGGGGCGGTACTTGCCAGGCTCCTTTGGCTTTGGGATGGGAACTATTGTGGCTTGTTTCCAGCTCTGGGGCACCGTGGCTGTTTGCCAGGATTTGTTGATAACCTGCAAGAATGCAAGTTCTCCTGCAAGGCCTAGATGCGAAATGATGGGGTGAGAGATCCCATCAGATCCCGGTGCTGATCCAGAACTGGATTTGTATGATTTTCTTAGTTCCCTAAGAGAGAACAAGGCATCTGCTTCATCAGCTTCGAGTGCCTTGTCTCTTATGAGAGCAAGTCTTTCTAGATTTAAGTTTTGTTGTTTTTCTCTCATCATTGGAGGCAGATTGTTAGTGCTGGTTCTGGCAGAGAACTCAAGCACCAATCTGTTAGCCTCTGATTGTGGGTCATGATGAGTGCATTTCGGGGCTTGGCGGCTTGTCGCTTGCCTGACCCGTTTCCACAACTCTGTAAGGCTGGTCTGGTACCCAAAAGACTGGCACCATTCCAGCCATTTTTCCTGCCTTACTCTGTTGGCAATTTCCTTGGCATGCACAACAGCTTCCCTCAGCAGGGCCAGATTGTCGGGAGATCTTTGCCGTCGGAAGTTTTTTCTACACATATTAACCCTGTGGTTGACCTCTTTGATCTCGTCATTATAGTACCAGGCGTCTTTGTGAGTTCTGGACCATGGACGAGTTTTGGGAGTGGTTTGTGAGGCTGCCTGGTTTATGGCCTGGATTAGCCTTGCCTCTAGCACATCCACATCTTCATTATCGTTATTGGGTTCATTGTCTTTCAGACATCGAGCCAAGCCTTCTTGGAAGGCAAACCAGTTGGCCTTGTCAGTTTTCCATTTAGGAATGTGATGTGGTCTTTGGGCTGGACCCGCATCCATTAGTGTGGTGACTATGCCGTAGTGATCACTAGTAACTGTATCATCAACACACCATCGAATTCTCTCCACCATTGTTGCAGTGGCAAAGGTGAGGTCTAGGACCCCTCCCTTCACATGCGTTGGTTCTTTGGTGTTGAGAAGAGCGATCTCAGGGAATGTCTCAAGCACTTCTGCTATGTGAATGCCTGCCGCGTTCGGCCTTTTGCGGGGATTCAGCATGGCCATGTGTGCATTGAAGTCTCCCCCTATGATCACTCGGTCTTGTGCTGCAGTAGCACAGACCTGGTTTAGATCTAAGCTCTCACACAGTGGTTTGCTATAAATATTGTATATTTTTATAGAGCCCCCAGGTAGCTGAATCTCAACAGCAAGAGATTCAACACCATCTCCACAGTGCGGCGGATTGGCTATTAAGGGATAGCTTCTTTTACCAGGGTCATCAGGCCTCTAGCACCATCCAGGTTTGGAGTGGTGAAGGCATGATATCCTGAGAAGCACACGGATCCCATTGTTAGAGTCTCCTGGAGCATGACGACGTCAATGCTCCTTGCTCGCACAATGGACTGGAGAAATGAGTTCTTGCTTTTATAGCTACAGATATTCCACTGCAGTATGCTTAGATTGTGTGCCATGATGGTTACTCAGTGTCACTTGCTTCATCTTCCGATGCCCCAGTGCTGGTGGCATCAGATAGATACAGATCCTCATTGATTGAGGATTGTACAACTTCCTCTAAGTCAGACACTCCGGTTAAGGCCTTACCAGGGGGCGTAGGGCCTAGGTTGGAAGTGTCACCTTGGGTCGGAGGACGAGACTTTGGCTGTACAGGCTCGGCCTGCTGCACAGTTTCAGCCTGTCCTGACAGACTAGCTGGGGTTTTATGTGATGTTTCTTTTGAAGCTAGCCTGTCATCCGAGGATTTGGGGAGGGGAGCGCTGCTCGTTATCGGTTTGGAGGTTTCTAGCTTCCTTCCCTTCAGAGCCGCCACAGTTTGGGTCATAGCCGTCATGGCGACCTGCACTGCTTTCTCCGCCTCCTCACTGGCCCTCCCCAAGGCTGTTGCTACTGCAGAAACTACAGCACTCAACAGGAGAGTCATATCTTTCTCGTCAAAGAAAAGATTATCATCTACTGGGGGGACCATTGCTGTGGACTTTGAACCTTTTTCCCTTTGGTTCTTTTTTGTGGTTTTGCCACTAGCAAGCTCGGGGAATTCCTCTCTGTTAGAGGTATCCAATTTTCTCTGTGGGGGCGACTCCTTCCTCTTAGGAGGTCGGGGAGTCTTCTCCTTTTTATTTTGTTTTTTGTTTTGACCCCAGACATAGGTACCTGGGGGCGCAGGGACAAAGTCAGGACGTTTTTTGGCTAACTCCTGCTTTTTAATCACTGCCTGTTTCCTGACAGAGCAAGCCAGACTCCAGGCATGATGTTTTTTGGCACAGTTTGGACACTTGGCTGTTGTGTCCTTCTGGCCATCTTTGTGTGCCTTAATACACACTTCCGTTTCCTGTGCCTCGCTGCATACACCACATTTGGCTTTGGCCTTGCAGTTGGCCTGGTGATGCCCGAATTTTTGGCACGTGAAACACCTCAAGGGCTCTGGCACATATGTCCTGAGCTTGTATGAGCCCCAGTTACCCAGGGTGGTGATTGGGGCTCCCTTGAGGATAACAAGGACTTGCCTGGTTGGAGACTTCCCTTTGGTCATGCGGGAAGCCTCCACCACTTGTGGTAGAGACGTGATCACCTCCACGTCGAACCCTAGTGGAAAGCCAAGTAGCACCATCTTGGATTTTTTCTCTTGGGAGGTCAGTGGTGAGATACACACCTTCCTCCCATCTTTAAGCACCTTGATTTCCTGCAGGAAGTTCATGGTGGCTTTGTCTTTGGGGGCAATGATCATGCCCTCATCTCTGGAGATTCGGATTGATAATCTCACATTTCTTTCCTTCTCCAATGCCCTTACCAGCTGGTATGCATTGTCGAAGTCTTCAGGGTTTTTTGGTACCTTAAACCGCGTTAGTCGACTTGGGGTGTGTTCTGCCTCTTCATCAGAGTCAGTCTCCACCCTTCGTCGCTTCACGCCTCCCCTTTGCAGGGGTTTAAGGCCTTTGGAAGTGGGGGCAGCTGTTTTGGCTGGTACAGCTGGGGCCCCTTCTTGACTGAGGGAGTTCTGAGGGGAGTTCAGGCTTCCCTCAGTCTGGTGTGCAAGGACAGACTTTGTGTTTGGTGTTTCTGTCTTGTCCTTGCTCGGTTCAGCAGGCCGGACACGTTCGGCCTGCTTTTGGGTTTTCTTTCGCCCCCCTGCAGCCTTGAAAGGCTCCAGGGTGACTGCCATGGTCGGATTCATTTTGTGGTCATTAGAGAGTTGGAAAATGATTTGTCCCCTTTCGGGGGTTATCTTTATACCTCCTCTCTGGGTGAGGTCTGAAGAAGGGCCTCACAAAAAGCTCTGATCCCTACACTCGACCCTTCAGCACCACAGGACAGGAGATCCCCCTGGGTGGGCTGAACTTGGAGTTTTGATGTGGTAAACGCTCTGCACCCCAATCCTGCTACAAGGGGGGTGTGATCACGTCACCGCAGCCCAGGCGAATGTTGGAAATCAACGTTTCCCGCAGGCCCAGGCTGCACCAGGAAATCAGAAAGAGAGGGCAAGAGTAAGACACCGAAAAGACGCCCTTGGTGCGTGGCCACAAACTATGTCCAGGACCAGAGGGTCCAGACCTGGTTTGAAACCTCGCTCTCCAAGGGAGCGGTAGTGGGGCACTTACTACAAGAGAAGGCCTGGCCAATTGTCGCGGCGAACCACGAGAAATTGGCGGAGCTCTCTGTGTAGTTTGTTGTCAAATAATATCGTAATGAAGCTCAAGTCTGGAGGCTTTAGCTCTGGAGAATCACGCCAATTGGGTGATCTCTCCCTGCACACCACAGGAGAGAGGGCCTGTAAGGTATACAGAAATACATACACAAACCTTTATATGTAATAAATATGCTACCTGAGCCTGTCATGTCAGGTTCCATTTGTATATATACATATGAGTGTGTAGATGGACAATGTTAATTAGAAATTGGATCTTTTACCTGGATAATTCAGACTGACCATAATTATAACGCCTGTGATAGTTATAACATATATTGAACGTTTTACTATTTCTTTAATCTGTCTATCAAATAAACTGACATTATCGATCACTTATCTGTGTTTGTCATGACAGATTTCACTTCATCGCCTCTCACTCGTGTTGCTATTAATTAGAGATTACCGAGCCGAGCGAGCTTTTCTTCCAGCCTTAGAACGGGGTTGTCCGAACGGCGAGAATCGCAAAACATTCTTCAGTTAAGGTTATATCATCAACAGAAGCCGGAAACTGGGAGTCCAAACTAAGAAATACTATACGTTTGTGTCTGTCTATATCATTATTATATATATCTTTACATACCTACATATTTGCACTCACATACAGACACATACATATATAACAACCCTCCTTGAAGAGGACTCGAACCTGGGCCACTCCACAACCGACTGAAAGTCAGGTCAGGTCAGCATGAGTCGATAATTGCGATCTTAGTTCCACACTCCTTTTAGGGTTCGTGTATTGGTTTAGCACTTTTCCTTCGGATTCATACCTGACGTGGCCCAGACTTATGTCCTG
>NC_091569.1:24803238-24805738 GCF_042767895.1 Penaeus vannamei | reverse complement strand
TGAATACTCAGCAATGCTGTCCCTTAACTACAAAGTTTTGGGTTGTAAAAACATAACCAGTTTGTGTGAACAATACGCTTGCTCCTTCTTCATGAAACAATCATGTGAACATATGTGTCTGATTTCCTTTCGCTCTCGTAAACCCATGTGTTGCTTCTCGCATAGAAAACAAGATCTCCCCTCAACGAGCATTATAAGCTATTATTTTCCAGGAAAGTCTTCTTGCATTCTTGCATGTTTCAATAATTCTTATATTAGGAAAATCCTCACTGTATCCTAACATGTAATTACCTTTCATTTCCGAAGAAAGATTAATCCTGCATTTTCGCAAGTAGGTACTCTCATTTCCCTGGAGGAAATATGCTCTATGATTTATCTACCCTCATGTTCATAGGAATATTTGTTGCCCTGTGTTCTTACATATGACATTCATATTATAGTCATGGAGAATCATTCCTTCATTTTCCATGGCTTTGTAAACCTGTAAAATCCTCGAGATTTCTTCATTATTACCTTCTGTCTCTAAGGTGAATGATGCAAGTAACACCCTCTATTCCCAATTCTTGACACGTTGCTTCCAGTCATTTCCTAATTATTATGAATAGTAATATTGTAACTCCCTGAGATATGGAATTATGTGTTCTGTCGCCAAGGCATGGTACTGTTGTTCTCGTCTATTGTCCTCAGAGCCAAATGCACCGTGCCGAAGCCACTGCCGATCTTGACTCTCGGACCACAAAGTCGCTGCCCTCGCCGCCGATCCCTGGCGCACCAAGTCTCGCTCACCCTATTAATGAGCCCATCTCATGGACGTCATCGCCGCCGCTTTAGCTGCCGACGCATTCTTGTTCTCTAATGCACGTCGCTTCAACTCCGGTCCGCCGCAGTGTCCGCTGCTGACCGCCGCCGCCCCTTCACCTGCCGACACTCACCTGTCTTCCACATCATTGCAACTCCAGTCGTGCCCGCCGCCTCGTCCGCTGGTGATCGCCACCAACGTCTCTCGTGCATCCCGCTTCACTCAACACACCTGCTGCCATGCTGGTGACCCTGGCAAGAACAGTCCCTCCTTGCCTGTGGATTTTCGTGACGCCATCACTCTGTTCCTCTCCCGAGATGACTAACCCTTCCTGCCACTGACGACATCCCTCAAGACCTCGCTCTTAAGATTCTCCGCTCAATCTTCATCTTATCGCCAACAACTGGTTTCCAGAATCTTCTAAACCCGTTGTGTATGTCATTTACGACTGACACAGCGCTTGACAAGTTAACTCTCTTCCAGTGATCCTGTGGAACGAGTATAGAGCTCCGTGACGTATCACCATTGCCACTCTCGTCAAGACCACCTACGCTTGGAACAGTTACCTATGTAAATAAGCTCCTTAGGCCGCCGACCTTAGAAATCTTCTATAAGATCGTTCCTCCTTCTCAACTGCAAGATTGAGACTCCCTGTGTCAAATGCCTCTGTCATCTACCTGCAATGTCTAACCAAGACTCGAGGACGATCCTTTTCAGGTGGCCGAGCGATATAGTGACCTCCCTTCGTCTCTCTTGCTTGAAGACGACAAAGGCCATGGGCTTCTTATTTCACAAGATTCCAAAGTGCCGAAGTAACCGTAGAATACGCTAATCTGACCCTTATTGCTCACATACACTTTCCATATTGTTATTCTGATGTCTTCATGTATAAATATATCATGTTTATACTCAAAATGTTTGTTAGAAAATGCTTATTCTAAATCACTATGTATGTAACTGCTTTTATAACTGATATTCAAAATGTTTATGTTTCATGAACACTCAGCAATTCTGTCCCCTAACTACAAAGTTTTAGGTTGTAAAAACATACGCAGTTTATGTGAACAACTACCATGTTCTTGGCAATTCCTGTGCCATCCAGACAGAACACTCGCCCCCACAGGCTTGGCAGGACGTGCTCCTCCCTGGGCGTCCCTGCCTTGCTCCTCTGTACCTCCTACACTACTCCTGCAGAGGTAAAGTATAAATTTGCGACAATAACTTCACCACCACCACCTTCAAGAGAATTCACCAGTGCCTTAATGCCTTGCCGCTTAGGCATGTACCAAGTAGTGGGGGATCACGTGCCTCCCACTACATGACAGAGAGAGAGACAGAGTGAGTGAGTGAGTGAGAGAGAGAAAAGCGAGAAAGAGAGTGTCTGTGTGTGTGTGTGAGACAGAGTGAGTGAGAGAGATAGAGAAAGAGAGAGAGAGAGGTTATTGCGAGCAAAAGGGACCTTTTTGACACCATTGTTACTTCGGCAACTACATTTCCATCCCTAACAGATCAATTGCCTATACTGCACGTCTCAATCTCAAATTTAGCTACATGAACCTTAGTAAATGCAGGAAACCAACTAAACAACAGATCTAACAATAGACCTAATCAAAGTCAATGCACCAGTCATCCCCATAGATCCAATACACCCTTAATCGAAGTGCAGTTCCTCAGGGTGGAAGGCAACCTTTAAGCTGCCGG
>NC_091569.1:24772152-24777152 GCF_042767895.1 Penaeus vannamei | reverse complement strand
ACAGACAGACAGACAGAGAGACAGACAGACAGACAGACAGACAGACAGACAGACAGAGGGAGAGAGAAAGAGAGAAACACACACACACACACACACACACACACACACAAAGAGAGAGAAAGAGAGAAAGAGAGAGAGAGAGAGAGAGACAGACAGACAGACAGACAGACAGAGGGAGAGAGAAAGAGAGAGAGAGAGTCTAGTGACCTGCTCTCCTCGTCATTCTCGCCTTGTAGACCACAAAGGTCATGTGCTTCTTATTTCACAAGATTCCAAAGTGCCCTGTGCTCCGAACGATATGACACTGACGAAGTGACCGTAGAATACGCTAATCTGACCCTTATTGTTCACATATATTTTCCATGTTGTTATTCTGTTATCTTCATGGATAAATATATCATGTTTATACTCGAAATGTTTGTTAGAAAATGCTTATTCTAAATCACAGTGTATGTAACTGCTTTTATCATTGATATTCAAATGTTATATTTCATGAATACTCAGCAATGCTGTCCCTTAACTACAAAGTTTTGGGTTGTAAAAACATAACCAGTTTGTGTGAACAATACGCTTGCTCCTTCTTCATGAAACAATCATGTGAACAT
Source organism: Penaeus vannamei (assembly GCF_042767895.1). Classification (NCBI taxonomy): domain Eukaryota; kingdom Metazoa; phylum Arthropoda; class Malacostraca; order Decapoda; family Penaeidae; genus Penaeus; species Penaeus vannamei. Next base: position 24,776,547 of record NC_091569.1, on the reverse strand, counting down.
ATGTTTATAAATTTGTGTTCATTCATATTCGTTGTTCTCATTTGTTTAGGAAATGCCCTGTGAAGTGAAGTGTCTGATTTCCTTTCGCTCTCGTAAACCCATGTGTTGCTTCTCGCATAGAAAACAAGATCTCCCCTCAACGAGCATTATAAGCTATTATTTTCCAGGAAAGTCTTCTTGCATTCTTGCATGTTTCAATAATTCTTATATTAGGAAAATCCTCACTGTATCCTAACATGTAATTACCTTTCATTTCCGAAGAAAGATTAATCCTGCATTTTCGCAAGTAGGTACTCTCATTTCCCTGGAGGAAATATGCTCTATGATTTATCTACCCTCATGTTCATAGGAATATTTGTTGCCCTGTGTTCTTACATATGACATTCATATTATAGTCATGGAGAATCATTCCTTCATTTTCCATGGCTTTGTAAACCTGTAAAATCCTCGAGATTTCTTCATTATTACCTTCTGTCTCTAAGGTGAATGATGCAAGTAACACCCTCTATTCCCAATTCTTGACACGTTGCTTCCAGTCATTTCCTAATTATTATGAATAGTAATATTGTAACTCCCTGAGATATGGAATTATGTGTTCTGTCGCCAAGGCATGGTACTGTTGTTCTCGTCTATTGTCCTCAGAGCCAAATGCACCGTGCCGAAGCCACTGCCGATCTTGACTCTCGGACCACAAAGTCGCTGCCCTCGCCGCCGATCCCTGGCGCACCAAGTCTCGCTCACCCTATTAATGAGCCCATCTCATGGACGTCATCGCCGCCGCTTTAGCTGCCGACGCATTCTTGTTCTCTAATGCACGTCGCTTCAACTCCGGTCCGCCGCAGTGTCCGCTGCTGACCGCCGCCGCCCCTTCACCTGCCGACACTCACCTGTCTTCCACATCATTGCAACTCCAGTCGTGCCCGCCGCCTCGTCCGCTGGTGATCGCCACCAACGTCTCTCGTGCATCCCGCTTCACTCAACACACCTGCTGCCATGCTGGTGACCCTGGCAAGAACAGTCCCTCCTTGCCTGTGGATTTTCGTGACGCCATCACTCTGTTCCTCTCCCGAGATGACTAACCCTTCCTGCCACTGACGACATCCCTCAAGACCTCGCTCTTAAGATTCTCCGCTCAATCTTCATCTTATCGCCAACAACTGGTTTCCAGAATCTTCTAAACCCGTTGTGTATGTCATTTACGACTGACACAGCGCTTGACAAGTTAACTCTCTTCCAGTGATCCTGTGGAACGAGTATAGAGCTCCGTGACGTATCACCATTGCCACTCTCGTCAAGACCACCTACGCTTGGAACAGTTACCTATGTAAATAAGCTCCTTAGGCCGCCGACCTTAGAAATCTTCTATAAGATCGTTCCTCCTTCTCAACTGCAAGATTGAGACTCCCTGTGTCAAATGCCTCTGTCATCTACCTGCAATGTCTAACCAAGACTCGAGGACGATCCTTTTCAGGTGGCCGAGCGATATAGTGACCTCCCTTCGTCTCTCTTGCTTGAAGACGACAAAGGCCATGGGCTTCTTATTTCACAAGATTCCAAAGTGCCGAAGTGACCGTAGAATACGCTAATCTGACCCTTATTGCTCACATACACTTTCCATATTGTTATTCTGATGTCTTCATGTATAAATATATCATGTTTATACTCAAAATGTTTGTTAGAAAATGCTTATTCTAAATCACTATGTATGTAACTGCTTTTATAACTGATATTCAAAATGTTTATGTTTCATGAACACTCAGCAATTCTGTCCCCTAACTACAAAGTTTTAGGTTGTAAAAACATACGCAGTTTATGTGAACAACTACCATGTTCTTGGCAATTCCTGTGCCATCCAGACAGAACACTCGCCCCCACAGGCTTGGCAGGACGTGCTCCTCCCTGGGCGTCCCTGCCTTGCTCCTCTGTACCTCCTACACTACTCCTGCAGAGGTAAAGTATAAATTTGCGACAATAACTTCACCACCACCACCTTCAAGAGAATTCACCAGTGCCTTAATGCCTTGCCGCTTAGGCATGTACCAAGTAGTGGGGGATCACGTGCCTCCCACTACATGACAGAGAGAGAGACAGAGTGAGTGAGTGAGTGAGAGAGAGAAAAGCGAGAAAGAGAGTGTCTGTGTGTGTGTGTGAGACAGAGTGAGTGAGAGAGATAGAGAAAGAGAGAGAGAGAGGTTATTGCGAGCAAAAGGGACCTTTTTGACACCATTGTTACTTCGGCAACTACATTTCCATCCCTAACAGATCAATTGCCTATACTGCACGTCTCAATCTCAAATTCAGCTACATGAACCTCAGTAAAAGCAGAAAACCAACTTAACAACAGACCTAACAATAGACCTAATCAAAGTCAACACACCAATTATCATCCTCATTGATCCAATACACCCTTTAATCGAGGTGCAGTACCTCAGGGTGGAAGGCGACCTTTAAGGTGCCGGATCTGCAAAACTAAGGGTCACTCAGAGGCCTGCAACAGAGGGAGATCCTATGACTTCTGCTACCATAGGGGGTAAACAGTTTGCCGGGCAAAAGTTAATCATGAAAGGCAGGAAAAACTTTTACAGAATTTTGGATATGAATAGGCACATAATTATGTCCTGATCGTTCAGACACTCCAAAGCCTGTCTTCTGGTCTATATCACCACAAACCATCAGGATTTGGTAGTTGGCCTCTGACCACTATCCACCCACCTCATCATCCACAACTCGATCCTCATGGCCCCTGGTTCAATGTAACATTCTAGCAAAGAGTCGGGCAAACTTACCATCCTCTCAGCTAATGTCAGAGGCTTTCAGACAAATATTGGTGACCTTACACATACCCATGTCTTACCACACAATCCTGATATAATTGTCACTGTGGAGACTTTTATAATTCCAACAGTCCCAGAGAACTATATCTGTTTTTTTCGAAATGGCACAGAAAGGACAGAACTAGTGGCACCTAAGGTGGTGTTGCAGTCTGTTTCCGTAAGGCACTCTCCATTCAGTCCTTGGAAATCGACAGGCCAGATCATCAGGATCTCTTGTTTTTCAGGCTCTGGCTTACCACCCACGAAACAGTCTTACTCTGTGTTTGCTATAGGCCCCAGTGGCAAGGAGAATCCATCGAGTTCCTACTGAGCAACCTTGATGTAATTTTACCCCAGTACACCTGCAAAGACATCCTAATTGAAGGCAATATGAACCAGCATCTTGTTGCAAAATTCTTTGAGGATTGTTAACAATACATGAGCTATGTTGATTTCCCCACCAACATTGGAGCCAGTCTCCGACCTTCCCGAAGGAACAGTTACCTGTCGTAACACAGGAGCAGTGGGCTTTTCAGATCATTATGCCATATTCAGCAGGATTAACCTAAATGCCACTCGTTAGGAGGCACTGACAAGAACCATTTGGAGCTGGAACAAGGGCTGCTAACAAGACTTTCACGGTGTTTTACAAAACATCAAATGGTATTCCATTCTCACAGATGTTAATACGCAAGCTATTAAACTCACTGAAACACTAGTGAATCAACAAAAAAGTTTTATACCCTATAAATCGCACAAAGTTAAGCAGGAGATCAGCCTTGGTTTGGGCACATGCAGACTTGCAGCCGAGGGAGAAAGCAGAGCTTGGAATCGTTTCAAACTACATCTACATCTACAGAAAAAAAGCTGAACCACAAAGAAGCCTGCAAAAGAATGATTAGCAGGATAGAAAATGGGCCATCGAACAGTGGAGATAAATTCTCAGTACAAAAGTTACCAACCGTCTCAAAACTGCATTCCACCATTGTATAAGCCAGATGGAAACGTAGCAGCATCTAGTCGGAACAAAGCTGAATTACTTGCCTCTTTCTCTCAGAAGATGCGAGTTTGTGAACCTGACTGCACACCTCCTCAGCTTCCATCACTGACAAATTAGAGACAGCTCACTGGTCATCTGTGCTGAAGTAAAACATCATCTTAGACTGAGGTTAATAAAGACTTTGGACATGACAACCCACATATTTAAAAGTGTGTTTACCAGCTTGCAACTCCACTTGCCACCTTATTTCAAAACTTTCTCCAAACAGCAAAAGTGGCCAGCTATCTGGAACCAGGCTAGAGTTATGGCAATGCAAAAAAAAGAATAGCCAGGCACTCCCAGAAAACTACAGGCCCACCTCATTACTCTCGATCACAGGTAAAATCTGCGAAAAAAAATCTGGTGAACAGAATGAAAAGTTTCCTTGACAGCAGCCACCTGCTTAACAGCAAGCAGTTTGGCTTTAGATCGAAAAGATCAGCATCCGACCCACTACTACAAAAAGTCATCAGCTGGAACAAAACCCTTGATCCTGACAAAGAAACACGTCGTTGGCCTGGATATCACAAGTGCCTTCTACAG
>NC_091569.1:24764652-24767152 GCF_042767895.1 Penaeus vannamei | reverse complement strand
TGTCAAACGAGAGTTCTATTATAAACAGAGCATAGATTACAATATAGTTGTTACTGACGGGAATAAAAAAAAAACGCAAGTTGTTTGCCCAAGTAGATAATGCTATTTTATTACTATTCTATTCAAATTCTCAGTGCTGCTCAAAAAATATATTCCCTTATACTAAGGCGTTTACTATAATGTAGGGGCATTGTCAGGATTTTAGAGAAGAAGGCGCCTGTGGTGGAAACTAGAATAGGTTTCCAGAGGTGTCAAAGAGAGGATCAAAAGCAGCTGCCCTCAGTTATTGGTTACTAAACTGTTTCAAGACTGAGAAGAGGATGGCAGTTTGCAGGCACACTTACTTTTAAGATTCCCGCATGCGTTTGAAACTTAATCACACATATGTTTCCTTAATTAATGTATCAAGCAAACGCAAGGCCATTTTTGTACATCTGAATGGAGTAGATTCCATTGAGTGTGAAACAATGGGGCCAGCTCATACGTCCAATTAGCACACGAGAGTCCCACCCAACCCTTTTTTCAGAACGTCACTACAAGCAACGCAGACCCAGTAAGTGCTGTCTATGTATATGAGCAGCTATAAAGGTCGCTGCCCATTACACTAGAAACTCTTGTCTCAAGAGCCACATGTACGTTCCTTCCACTTTACTCAGACGTTTTACCTACACTCCACGAGACTCCTACATTTGACGAACACTGCTCACTTAAACACCCTGAACCTATAACCCTTTTGAACCACTATCAGGCCCTTTCCTTAACCAGACTGTATGTTACTGTATGTCCTCATATGAAACACAATTAGTCTAGCATTATATATTGTGTACAGGATTTTTTTTATATTATCCAAAAGTTAGAAATAGGACTTGGACCTGACCTTAGCGACGTCAGTTCCAATATTACTGCCATCCGGTCAATGATTATATATGTTCTGATAATTTTGTCTACTATTTAATGTATTTTGTGTAACCGCTTTACATTATGAATCTCCTCTTTTACTTCCATTGTAGGAGACATCAAATAACCTTTGTACATCCTAAAATTCAACCTGATAACTATGCTAAATTGGCAACATTTTCTGACCCAAACCTGGACAGGTCACTTCATCCCAAGTTTAAGCCAGATCCATCTCTGTGAGCCACAGACACACTTGGCCCAGCATTCGCCTTGACCCCATTGGCAATCCATAAATGGAACAAAGGCAGCTTCGTCTGCTGTCTACTTACGAACCACTGGGACCTTATCACCACCAACTCAAGTACTAGTTTCCATTTGTTCCTTGCACGACTGAATTATTTGCTCTTAGGTTTTAATCATCATTCGTTGGTACACTATTCATTGCATGCGGCATTAATACACAAATCCTCTGCGAGTACGTGCTTCGATGTTTTCTGTTTGTTTGTTTTTTAATTTGTTTTCCTATTTTGTTCCAGAGGGATTTGTTTAATGTACGGTTCTAGCTTGAATGAAATGTCATGATGTCCATAATACTGTATGTTTATTGTGCACAATATAGCAAGTACGCTAGTGCTCAGTCTTTAAGTCTTCCACTGTCGTTTCAGGGGAGAACATACCACAGAAAAATATTGCATCACTGTCGTTTCAGGGGGGAACGTAACACATAAAAAATATTGCCTTTTATTAGGTTTTTGTTTATGTTCTTGTAAGTCACTTAAGATAATGTCAAAAGTATTATTATATAAATAAAATTCTGTCGCTTAAAATTAATAAATAAAAAAAACTAAATATTGTGAATTCTCGGTATATGGTCACTGTTATCATATTTGTTTTTGGAAAGATAAAATTATTACGAACTATCAAACTGAAAGATATGCATGTTAAATTCTGTAGATCACTGTTAAATGTTGTTCAGGACACCAAAGGGCACGAGAAAGAGATAGAAATCGATGACAGCCTTTGGTGAAATGGCGCCCTCTGATAACCCCGGTGGATGACGTTCCAATTGTAGTGCTACACACTTCTTAGGAGCGTTATAACTACAGCATGGAAAGGTCGAGGTCCTACGTGGAGCAAAGAGGACAGCAAAATAGATCTCCGGCATCTACAATTAAAGGTCAACCTCGATTTTGCGTTCAGTCTCAGAACAGTGTAAATGTCAAATTGCACTGCGGTTGACATTTCAACTGCATGGATCGATATTTATTACGATGATTTAAAGAAGAGTTCTTTCCCACATTGGTTTTATTACATCAATCTACTCTCCAAAAGGATACTATACAAGCTCCTTCAACGAAGGTATCTGGCGCACTGACAAAATAAGAGAGCCATCGCGTCAGGGAGGCAAGCGGCTGCGGTTATCATAAAAATAAGTAGACTCTCCCAGGGTCAAAGGAGCCCAGCAAAAATGCCTTAATATCTATTACAGTCCCATCGGTAAACAGACCAATATTCTGCAGCTAAACCCACTTCGATCAATCTGGGTCGTATGCACGCAACACGTCACTAATAGTTTTTGTCTTTAAACGCTTAGGAGTCAGGA
>NC_091569.1:24738921-24751421 GCF_042767895.1 Penaeus vannamei | reverse complement strand
TTATAACAACGAAATAATAATAAAATAACAATGATAATAATAATAATAATCATTATTATTATCATTATCATTGCCATTATTATTATTATTATTATGATAATAATAATAATAGTAGTAATAATAACAATAACAATGAGAATGATAAGAATAGTTATTATTAATAACGTTAATAATAATAACGATGATAATAATAATGATAGTGATGAAGACGATAATGATGATGATGAATATGATGTTGATTATTAATGTTATGATTATTATCATAAGTAGTAATAGTAGTAGTATTAATATCATTATTATTATCAATATCATCATTATTATCAGTACCATTATTATTGATAACTACATTATTATTATCATTGTTGTAATGAAAATTACTCTTATCATTGTAATGATAATGATTATCATTATATCAATTATCATTATCACTATAAATAATGATTGTTATTATTCTTATTATTACTATTATGATTACCATTATAATTGATATCATTGCCATCATTATAATTATCATCAGAATCATTTTCATTACTATTATCATTATAATTATCATTGTTATTATTGCTGCTCTTGTTGTTCATTATCATTACTAGTGTTATCATTCTTATCATTATTACCATTATCATCATCACTGTTGTTATCATCATTAACAGTGATGCTATGATTTTCATCATCATCATTATTATCATTATCATTATTATACACTTCTTTTTCTTATTACAACTGTTGATGTTATTGATTCTTTGTTCTTGATATATTTAATCTTTTTATTATCATTGCGGAATATTTTTGTAATAATTAAAATCATCATTATTGTTGTTGTTATTACTCTAATTTCTGTTGTTATCGTTACCAGTAGTAGAGTTATGAAAATAATTATCATCACCATTATCAGTTTGTTAATAACAAATATGATAATCATCATTATTATTATCATTATCATTACTATTCTTAATACTTTCATCATTATCGCTTTTAACATTGTCCTCGGTGTCATTTTTACTATTGTCATCAAACAAATCATCTGTTACTTCCTACCTGGTGTTGGTGACGCACTCGGGACAGAAGGTCTTTGTCCAATTCCCACGACGAATCTCTTTTTTTACTTTCTTTCTTTCTTTCTGTTATTTAGTTGGGCGTCGACTTGGTTTATCGACTCACACAAACAATGCAATTATTAATGACACGGTAAGTGATTTCTTTGAGTTCAGAATGGAAAATATTGGCAACCAAGTCCCGCAAAGTGGAATGCAGTAAAGGCCATATATTGTTCGTGATGTTCTGGTAACTTGAATAGGAATGAAATGAATAAATAAATATATAGATTCGCTGTCATAACACTGCTTTGGTCCTCTCGCGTTCAAAGATATCTTGTAAATGCTACCGTGTATTCCCGGTCCTATTACTTTTTAATGCATCGTCCTTTACTTTGCTGTGATAAGAATGCCGATTCAAAGATGCATCGAAAATAAATAATGATAATGTATGACCATGATGAGGATGACAATGACGATGAAAATGATGCGTACAATGGCGATGACGATGATGAGCATAATGAAATGACGATGAAGATTATGGTGAATAATGATGGTGGTGAATAATAATAATGGTGATGATAATAATGATAATTATAGCAATAATAATGATAATTATCGCAATAATAATGATAATAATAAGAATAGTAATTATTATTATCATTACTATTATTTTCATTATTTTTATTATTGTTGTTACCATCATTATCATATTATTATAGTTATTATCATTCTTATTATTACCATTGTATCATACAAATACTACTAAGAATAAACGTCGTCATCAATGGAGATGATGATGATGATGGTGGTGATGATGATGGTGGTGGTGGTGGTGGTGGTGGTGATGATGATGATGATGATGATGATGATGATGATGATGATGATGATGATGATGATGATGGTGATGATGATGATGATGATGATGATGGTAATAATAATAACAGTAAAAATGATAATAATGATAATATTAATGATAATGATAATGATAATAATAAACATAATAATAACAATAATGAGCAGGAGGAGATATGATCAACACTAACCAGTTACCGTTGAAGGGAAGGCCGTCCGGTCCGGTTCTCGCCAGACCTGGCGGGGACGGCGTTCGCGCTTTTCTCTTATTCATGCGTACGCTCAGCACATTCCAGATATTCCGGTGGGAGCGTGAGTCACGATTCGTGATTTCTTTTAGAAGTTAGGTAGCGCAGCGTGTGTGGGGAAACGTCTACATTTCTGATGTAGACATTTATTTGCATACAAAGTATCTGTGTATATTTACAAATGAAAAGTTAAATAACATTCTATCAGTACTCAGTAGAAGTGCTCGGACATTTCTATCACTGCCCGTCTGAATAGGGCATTTTCCACTCTTATACTTAAGTTATGTACATTTCCCACGGAATACATCCATGACAAATGCCAAAGGACTGAGTGTTGCCCGGTGCCTACTGCTACAGCAAGTCTTCTACCAATTCATGTTTACCTTTCGCATTTATCTTTTGTAGAAGTCAATGAAATCGTATACTCCTAAAAGACTAATCAGAAGAATGGAAAGGTAGGGCATCTTGGAAAACAATGCCTATCGAAAAGGCACTGGGAAGGTGTTCGATGGCGAGGGGGCTGCACTGCACACACGCACGCACGTGTTCCTCACGGACGATGTAAGTTAGGCCTGCATTCCACAAACGCATACATAATATGTTCAGATAAAACTATGTAACTACTATTGACACGTCTAGATTTAAACGAAGAATAACAAATCTTAAAGAAATGCATATATCTTAACTGTTATGTGTGATACGTTAAAGTATATTGCATGCTGCTAGTTACATAAGTAAGAGTTCACTTCTCTCAAAAGAGGAAGGAAGATTAATGAATTCTATTTCCTACCATCAATTGAAATTCGTTATCGTTACACATGTGTATAAATTAGTATGGTTCAGTGGACATGATGGAACATAGAAGTGTTTGGAGAGAATAAACTTAGAAGTGCCAAAAAGACCCTGCGTTTAGACGCTAAGGCTTGCAAAATTAAATGCTGGTAATAATGTTTACTGCAAGTAGTGTTCCTCTTAAGGTCTTGGAATTATAGGCAGAGAGAGGTTAGTAATAATGTGGGGGTAGAAACCTGGGTGCTGTAAGTGGTACCTAGAATAGCGGGGGATACGCGGGAATCAAGCTCAACTAATGCAGTATATGACAGAGGGGAAAGGACAGAAAACCGGGAGATTTACTGCATTAATATGTAAGAACGGAAAATCAGGAACTTTACTGCATTAACATGTTTTAGTAATTTACTAACAAAGGAGCAGCAGGTGCTGATACTTGCTTAGCTAGGTTAGTGTTTACGGCCGGTCGCTCCCCTATGCATACTAAAGCCAAGGACTTGGTTTGGTCGGCCTATTCTCATCAGACTAAAGCCAACAAAATAAATGTTACGATTTCGATGAATGATCAAGTCGATCATTAAGCAAATAACCTATCTAAAAATTGTTCAACATTATTTCAACTCTTGCCCTTCCTTTTAGAAACCGGTTTCTCTACTACATAGCAGACGTCAGATCATGTAGTACTTATAGAGTCTATTGCCTTATCGAAAACTTGAGGACAGAATCAAATCTAAAGGCGTATATTAACCCCAGGACGCATACGCGGCCAAATATCATCACCAAGCAACGCGGCCGCAAATGAGGCCAGCCACCTGCCGCCGCGCTCGGCATCGATCTGCCTGGACGAATCAAGAAGCATTCGCTCGAGGCATTCGCCTGCCCGCTGCTGGGACGCCTGCACTCGATACAAGGGCACGGAGGCAGCCACAGACATCCCTTTATAATGATAATGATATGAATAATGTCAATAATGATAATAATAATAATTACTATTGTTATTATCATTAATATTCTTATTGTTCATTGTTGATGATAATAATTATAATATCGATAATGATAATTATCATTATTATTATTATTACCATTATAATCATAGTTTTAATGATAATGATAATACCAGTAACACTATTAATAATGATAATGATAATAACTGAAATACGGATAACAATAACAGCAATAATAATATCAACAATAATAACAATAACAATCATATTCATAATAAAAATAATGAATATGAAATTATCAATAAAAATGATAATGATAATAATGAAAATTATAATAAAAAATTATTCCCCCCCAATAAAATGAATTAATAATAGTAATAAAAAAATAATAATAATAATAGCAATAATAATAATAATAATAATAATAATAATAATAATAATAATAATAATAATATTAATGATAATAATAATAACAAGAGCAATAATAATAATAATAAGGAAATCAATAATGATGGTGATTATGAGAATTGTAATGATAATGATAAGGATGCAAATAATAGTGATAATGCAAATTATAATAATAATAATATCAACAACAATAACAATAAGAATGATGATAATAAGGTTCTTGATAATAGTGATGCTAATGATGATAATAATAATAATAATAATGATAGTAATGATAAGGATAATATTATTCATAAAAATAATGATAATAATAACAATAACGATAATAATAATAATGATAATAATAATAATAATAGAAATCCTTATCAACGCCATCATCCTCATTATTATTATCATTAATATTATTATTATTATCATCATCATTATTATTATTATCATTATTACTATTCTTATCATTATCATTATTATTATCGTTATTACTATTCTTATCATTATCATTATTATTATCATCATTATTATTATTATTATTATTATTATTATTATTATTATCATCATTATTATTATTATTATTATTATTAATATTATTATTATTATTATTATTATTATTATTATTATCACAAATACCAATATTATAAATATTATTATTATCATTATGATCGTTATTATTACCATTAGAGTAATAAAAATGATCATAGTAATAATAAAAACAACAACAACAACAATAATGATAATAATAATAATAATAATAATGATAATAATAATAATAATAATAATAATAATAATAATAATAATAATAATAATAATAATAATAATAATAATGATAATAATAATAATAAAAATTATAACGATAGCGATAATAATAATGATAATAACGATGATAGTAGGAATTATAGTAACAACAATGATAATAATAATAATAATCACAACTATTATCAGGAGCGTAATAATAACAATAACAAAGATATTAATAATAGTATTGATGATAATAATGATAATGTTATCGATAATAATCATATTGATGATGATGATGGTAACGGTGATGATGATACTAATAATGATAATAATAATAATGATTTTGATAAAAATAATAATAACAGTAATGATAATCTTAATAATAACAGTAATAAATAATGATAATGATAATAATATCAGTAATGACAATGTTCCTATTAATAATAACAAAAAAATGATGATAATTACAATAATGAGAATAAAAATGATAATGATAATAATACATAATGATGATGCTTCTGATTATGGTAATAATAATAATGATAATAGTAGTAGTAGTAGTAGTAGTAGTAGGAGTAGTAATAATAATAATAATAATAATAATAATAATGATAATGATAATGATAATGATAATGATAATGATAATGATAATGATAATGATAATGATAATGATAATGATAATGATAATGATAATGATAATGATAATGATAATAATAATAATAATAATAATATTAACAATAAAAATAGTAATAATAAGAATGATAGTAATAATAGTAATAATTATTATCATTATTATTATCATTATTATTATCATTGTTATCATTATTATTATTTTAGTAATTATAATAATAATAGCGATAATAGTAATAATACCAATAATAATAATAGCAATAATAATAATAATAATAATAATAATAATAATAATAATAATAACAATAATAATAATAATAATAATGATGATGATAATGATGATGATGATAATAAATAATCCAGCGTGTGCATACAAAAGCTTGAACCATTAATCATTTGTCATCAGAGTTGGACAATTTACAGCATAGGATTGAAATCCTGCAATTTCAATCGACTAAAATTAAATGTATTATTATTATCAATCTATTTTAGAAAGAAAGTTCTCGTACTGCTGATCTCTGTGTAAATAATTTGTGGATGTGGTTAGGTATAGATCTGCATAATAAAAGTAAAAAAAAAAAAAAAAAAAAAAAAAAAAAAAAAACTTAGCAATATTGTTGTTAACTTGCCTAGTCCTGTGTAAGATTTAGCACTTTAAATTTTGTATGTATACTTTAAAAATATGAATATACATACACCCACCTAGTCCGTGCTACATGGATGTATTTTTATTAATGTCAATCTAGTCCGTTAATGCTATAGACAATTATGTGATCGCGTCACACGCCATCACTCGACGTATGACCATTACGCTGATGATATTTCATATTAACTGTATAGTAAAAGAACCTCTGCAGTTACTGTATTTTGTTTTACACATATTCCTGGAAAATATGTGAAATGATAAGGAGAGGCTATGGTTATAAAAAGTGTGAGCAAGTACAAGTTATTGTTTATAACGCTTATTACTTATCAATTTCGAGAATAAAATGCAGTATCGAAGAGAGGAAGACCCATTTACCATGTGCAATACAAAATAATGTTAAAAAGACAATGGTACAGCCAAGGTAGTGTTCTCAATGAAGGAATAAGCAATCTTTTAGGCTTTTGATCACAGGTACTAACCACCGAACACGTGAACAGTGCCGGGAGACTGTATGATGCCGCTAAAATCCTTATTTCCACTGAATAGAAAATTAGACTATAACCTAAACTTTCGAATGATATGTCGGAAGTAATGTGATCACTGGTTCATGGGAAGCACAATTAAAGTTTGTAAAAATTAAATTTGAGAAAAAGCAAATACCATAATTTGAGTCAGGAATTTTGTTACTAGTTATCGGCTGTGATAAAGCCGACCATATTTTCCAATTAGTTTTCCAATTACATGTACCGATATCATTGTAATCAAGGATGTATATGAATTGTACTATAAATTGGCGAAACAATAAACTTACCCTACAAAGTCCCTCTGTGTTCCTTCAGTCACTGTAAAATGTTGATAATTACTAAGAATTAGCAAAACAACCTGTTCTGATAAGGATATTCAACTATGAATTATTAATATAAGAATCTCGATCAGAATTATATTTGGTAGGAAGTGTCTTGGGATAGTAGTCTGAGAATCTCATAGCGTGCATACATCGCCAAATGGAATTCCTGCAGCCAGTGGAAGGAAGCAGGGTCCTCTCTGGTTTTACTTTGCGGGGATCCCCAAAGATGCAAGGCCTGATGCATGAAAAAATATTTTGAAATCTTAAAACTCATAATGAATAGACCTATATGACATTTCAATTTTACAGATTTATTACTATCATTATCATTATCATCATCATCATCATCATTATCATTATCCCCATTTTTTTTGTTGACGTTATTTTGTTACTGGTCTTACTGTTATTACTTTTATCTTTATTATTATTAAAATTGTCGTCTTTATTGTTGTTATTATTATTATTTCTATAATTATTATCATTATTATTTCTATAATTATTATCATTATTATGTCTATAATTATTATCATTATTATTTCTATAATTATTATCATTATTATGTCTATAATTACTATCATTATTATTTCTATAATAAATATTATTATTTCTATAATTATTATCATTACTATAGGCATTATAATTACTGTTATTATTGTTGATTCAGTTTTACGCCACAAACTTTTTTTTTTTTATTCTTGTTATTATTCTCGATATTAACACTTCTATCATCACGATTATCTTTATTATTATTATTATCATTACTATCAGAACTAACATCATCACTACAGTCATTATTATGTTATTACTGGTGGTGGTGGTTGTGGTTTTATCGTTTTGCTTTAAGGAACATCATTATCATATTCGTTAATATGATAATCATTATTATTATTATCGTTTTCATCATCAGTATTACTATTGTTGATAATTCTATTATCATTATCATCGATGTAAAATTGAATAATAATAATTATTATTATTATAATTATCATTATTATCATTGTGATTATTATTACCGTTATTATTATTATATAATTGTTACTATTATCATTTATCATTACACCCCAAGGTTGAATGATAATGTTTGCCTCTCTCACCGACATAATACCTGTGTTTCGGCCTTACAAGGTTTCTGTCCTCACCACAACCTAACGGAAAATTAACTTCGTTTCCTCGGAGCAGCAGGTACGCATTTCCTTTCTAATCTGCTAAATACTCCGAAGGGCTTTCTTTTCCGGCCTATGCACGTTCTCTCATTCTGTCGTTCACGATTACGTTCGGACTTCTTGAAGGAAAGGTTCCCCAGACAGGTCTGCCTGCTCATAGCCGACGTTGCCTATGGTTCTGCCCGGTCCCTCTCCACCACCCAATGGCCGCTCTCTTCACTGCCCAATGGCCGCTCTCTTCACTGCCCAATGGCCGCTCTCTTCACTGCCCAATGGCCGCTCTCTTCACTGCCCAATGGCCGCTCTCTTCACTGCCCAATGGCCGCTCTCTTCACTGCCCAATGGCCGCTCTCTCCAACAGAAACTCTCCAGCCTCACCACCCGCAGTCTTTGGTCGGGCTTCTCCCTCAACCTATCTTCCTTGATCTTGACCCCTCACCAGTAACAACTAAACTTCGATCTTTCCTTCGTTCTATGTCTTCCCACTTACCTCCATCGAGATAATTTCTTCCTTCGACCGGTTCATCCCTACCCATAGGAACTCTGCATACTTCCTCGATTGGGCCACGCTAGATCCTATAGCCTTATCCTCGCTCCCTTACCAGCTGGCGTTTTCGCGACTGACTGCCGAGACTTGACCGGTTGTCACGGACACCTCGTGATCCTCTGATTGAACTGCAGGCTCTTCTCGTTCCCGATTCGCTGATACAGCTCCCGAATACTTAAACTTCGAGATCCGGAACAGAGATCAAGGCTGTTCCACAAAGGTAAAGGCCCAGGCGAAGATAGACTTCGCAAATCTCACTGAACCGAGATCAAGTGATCATCCTCCAGAGTACCTCAGCCAAGCGGCAGCAACACTAGGGCAACCATACCCTTTGCCGACTCGGGAGCCTCAGTGGCTCTCTAAAACAGTGGGCATTTACACCCACTCAGTCACTCCCCAAAGAATTAAACTTCTAGCCATATAGTAAATACATGTAGTAAATACAACCGCAATGCCCTTCAAAACATGCTCAGAGAGGATGTCACCTTTTTCCTCTTTGACAACCGTCCTCACTAACTGCAGAAGGCCCTGCCTATTGGGTGATGCCTCCACCTATATCATCCCTGATCAGGGACCTTCCACTGTCACCTGAAGAGGTTATCCTGTTTTCCAGAGGCGAATCCCTATCCTCATTTCTGTGATTTACTCAAAACTTATAAGCCAGGCATGCCACTGTAACCCTCTTAGGCACATCACTCACACCCTTTCTTGGTACCCTCTCTTCTGCTCACCTCCCGTGTCGATGGTGTCTCGTCGGGGAAAATGGTGAACTTGGATGACGTCCTCGCTTTCGCTCAGAGGAAATTCTTCCCGAGGATCTTCGTCACTCACTGCTCACCGACATCTTCCTCAAGTTGATTTGTCTGTGTGGAGTCCATTTCCTTTTCCTTTGAGGGTCGCTTCTACTCCCCGACGTTCGGTGTTCTCACTCTCCAGTCCCAGAAATCCTGTTCAAGGAGCACTTTAAGTATGAGCCTTTTCCTTATATCTCCCTCCTACGATTAGGCTGTGGTGTCTCGACGACGTCTTTGCTCTCTGGCCTGAAGGCCCTGCTGTTCTCGGATTATTCCCTCCATCCATTTCAAGGCAGAAGAGTCTGACAATAAGCTCCCTTTCTTGCACACCTCATCACAATCATAATCATGGCCATCATCGTCTTCATCTTTATCCTCCTCCTCCTTTCTTAGTATATTGCCTGATCCAGCTTCTCTACGCGTGGGCTTCCGTGTAATTATTCTGTTTCTTGGCAAGCTCCCCTTTGAGCCGGAGGCACACGTGGACATCATCTGGCACTTCCGGTTAATGATTTGTGACATCACTTTGAACTGTTCTGTACTAAAAATCAGTCCCTCTGAGACCTGTTATTTTATTCTATTTGGTACATGTCTCCATTATACAGTTTCATTGCGAGAAGCTAAAAAACCCGTCTATGTACAATCCGTTTAATATTAATTAACTAGGTGATATTTTGATTTAGTTCCACGGTATGAGATTTAACCAATGAATGTGTAAAGTAAAAGATGAGGTAGTAAAGAGATCATTAATCTTTCTTCATAATCTATTCGCCTTATCGACGGTGCTGGAACATATAACTGTCGCATACAATAAAATTTATTCAGAAGCCTGTGTGTGTGTGAGGGGGGGGGGGGGGTTGCGCGTGCCTGTGTGTGTATGTGCGCACGCGCTTTAATATTTACATTTTCATACAACTTACCAGGCTTTTATTGATAACATGCTTGACTTGTGCTGTGTTTGTTCTTAGGGAAAGAGATGAAAAAAATATTCGTTTTGTTATCAATATGGTTTTCATTTTTGTAAGTAATGACTATCATTATCATTATCATCATTATTAGCATCATTATTTTTGTTGTTAATGTTATTGTTTCATAATCATCATCATTATTATTATATTTTTTATTATTATACTATAATGATAATAGTAATAATAAGTGTAATTACTACCATTAATATCATCATCATTGTCATTATTATTTGTATCATTATTGTTATTATCATTTTCATTATCATTATTATCGTTATTATAATTATGATAATTATTTCTATTACTAGTGCTACTAACACTACTGATTGTTATTGTTGTTTTTATCATTATTTACATCTTCATCATTACTATTATTATCATTATCAATATTTAATTCATTGAATATTACCATCATCATTACTATCAATATTGCCATTATATTATCATTATTATTATTACTATTAATATTATTAGTGTTTTATTGTTCCTATCGGTATTTTCATCTAGCATTATTAACATAATCATTATATTATTACTTTTATGTTTTGTTATTATTATAACTTTTCTTATCATCATTATTATTATTGATACTGTTATTATTTTTATGATTAATATTATTATTATTATTATTGTTATTATCATTATTATTGTTATTATTATCATTATTATTATTATTGATATTGTTATCATTATTATTATTATTACTATTATTATTGATGTTATTATTATTATTCTCATTGATATTGTTATTATTATTATTGTTATCATTGATATTGTTATCATTATTATCATTATTATCATCATTATTCTTATTGATATTATTATTGATATTGTTATTGTTATTATTATCCTTATTATCATTCTTATTATTATCATCATTAGTATTATCATTACTATTATTGTTATTATCATTATTATTATTATTATTATTATTATTATCATTATTATCATTATCATCGTTGTTATTACTGTCATTAGTATTATGACTGGGATTATCATCATTATTGTTAGGACAATTATCATTATTGATAATTACGATATCGTTATCATTGATTTTATCATTACTAATATTATTATTATAATACTCGTTTTTTCAGTCTAATATGCAGTTTCATTTTCCGACAGATGATGTATGCAAACCTACGCATGCTGTGCCGTGTCTTCTGAAAGATAAAAAATACAAATATAATTTAGAAGCACCGACAAACCATAGACGTAAAAAAAAAAAGCCTTCGAGTTCAAGTTCCTCAACAACCAAAATGGGTTGTGGACTCAGCTCAGAGGCCGCCGCAGCCCTACCAGTGCCAGTCAGTATCTTTCAAGACAACCAGTGCCATTGTAATAGCATAAATAACACAGTGACTATAGATATATCTAAGAGTATAGTCTACATCCATGCTTATGAATCCTTATGTCATCGTGGTTTTCTTTACTTTATCCTTCAGTCCAGTCCTGACGAAGCCCTTGAGCTAGCCATGAAGCACGGGGACATACAGGCGCTGGAAAAGGCTCTCGAAACCCATGCGAATGTAAACAAGAGAGTCAAAGACGAGCACGGTACTGAGTGTACCATTCTGCACATGGCTGCTCGAGTTGGCAACGGAGAGGCAATAAAGATGATCCTCAAGGTAAGGTTAAGCTCAAATTAGGTCACTCAAGAAGAATTGGCCATTTTTACTTTAAATTGTACGCTTAATGTTTACGGTTTTTATGCCCTTATGAAAGAATTTACCTCATAATTGGAGCAAAGTTAGTTATATTAACGTCACATTTAACTAGCAAACGGAAAATCAATGTATATCCACGCATATTTTTTGCATATAAAAAGCAATGACAAAATATAATAAAATTTGAAGATGCTTCATCGATCAACTTCTTTAGCTACACATGCAATG
>NC_091569.1:24731421-24733921 GCF_042767895.1 Penaeus vannamei | reverse complement strand
GTCACAAAGATCGGACGCCTCAAGCCTCATCCTGAGGTTAAGCATTGGGTAGTCACTCCAAGTGGGCATCATCTCTGCCACCCCCACCACCCCATAGAGAGAGGGGTGGCTAGCCGAAGGACCTGTTGGATCCTATGGGCTTTGCTCCACAAGCCTCATGCCAGGTTGGCAGCCACCAGGACACAGATGGAATGGGTAAACTCAGCTCCTACTCGGAATCCCAGTAGTCAACAACCCAGGGGATACCACAGTCTGCCTTGCTAGGTAAAAGATGTTTCCTCTCCCCCTAGGACCAACAACTATACACTGCACTGCCAGTTTGGGTTCTCTCGGGGAGGTGGACTGGCAAGGCCCGCTTCCCCATAACTACCCATTAACCCCAGGGTTCCTAGGAATGCTAGGTACCTATTTTTCATGGGTAACCATGGGGAAGCACTGCAGAATTCCTGATGGAGAGGCTATGGGGTGGCAGGGGAGTATTATGCACAGCTGTTCCCTTTTTGCACCTGCAGTGGCAGCTGCAAGCGAGAAAGCATGCAAAGCACTTAACACTATGTATGCTACCACACAATCGCCCCACATCATCCAGCGTCTGAAGTGATCTCCAAGCTGAAGAGTGGCAAAGCATCGGATATCTGCAGCATCCCAGCTAAGCTGTCAAATGTTGGTGGTGAACCTAAGCTCAGGGCTTGCATGCTGTCCTGGCTGCCATCTGGCAGTCTGGAACATTTCCCCCGACCTGTTGAAAAGTGTATTCATCCTCTCTGGAAGGCGAAAGGGGATCATTGGGGCTGCAGCAATCACCGAGACATCACACTGCTCAGTATACCGGTAAGGTTCTCGTTCACATTTTTCTGAGACGTATCAGAGACCACCTGCTGAGGCACCAGAGATCAGAGCAATCTGGATTCACTCCTGTTGTCCACAATAGACCAGATCCTGGCACTTTGAGTATTTTTTGAGCACCAACATGAGTTTGGGCATGAGCTGCTTGCATCCTACATCAACCTCAAGAAGGCGTTCAAGACGGTGCATTGGGAATCACTCTGGGAGATACTTAGACTGAAAGGAATTCCAACAAGGATTATTGTACTAATGGCTTGTCTGTATACTGGCACTGAAAGTGCTGTAAAATGTGATGAGGGACTGTCAGGCTTCTTTCCTGTTAGTTCAGGAGTGCGCCAACGCTGTGTCCTTGCACCGAAACTTTTAAACACTTGTATGGACTGGGTACTAAGCACAGCTGATGTCCAAAGTTAATGTGTAGCAACTCTGAACAATATCAAGGTTACTTACCGACTCTGACTTTGCTGACGGTGTTGCTATTCTATCACGGTTTATGGAAACCCTAGTGGTGGCTCTGGATGCATTTAGCAATGAATCAAAGCTCTTGGATCAAGAGGTCTGATGGACCAAGACCAAGATTCAAGACTTTGAGGACTTGCTGGGAGAACTTGTTCAGTTGGCACATGCCTGTGGCAAGGACATTGAAGTCACAGAGAGCTTTACATACCTTGGTAATGTAGTTCATAACTTGGCAGTCAGATGAGAAAGTCAGAAAATGGGGTGGCTTAGCAGCATAGGTCACTTGACACGAGTATTTGGAGATGCCGGTACCTGTGCAGAAGGACCAAGCTGCATGTTTTCAAGGCCCTGATAATGCCGGTTTTACTATACAGTAGTGAACCCTCGATTTTATCCTGTGCCTTGGAATTTCGTCTTAATGCCTTTTGTAATAGGTCCTTGCGCCAGATTATGGAATACAGTTGGCGAGACCACGTGTTCAACCAACAGTTGCACCATGAGACTGGCACAGGACCTATTACCTGCACAATCCATGATCACCAACTCAGGCTATACAGCAACCTGGCTCATTTCCCACAAGAAGATCCTGCCCACCAGGTTGTCTCTATGCGAGACAACCCTGGGTGGAGGAGGCCTGTGGGACGACTTAGGAAGTCGTGGATAGGGCAGATCGATCAAGCCTGTCATAAGGAGTTTTAGATGGGCCGAGTCCGTGCCTGGTGGCTTGCCATGAAGGACCCCCGCGGGTGTAAATGAAGGCTGGATGCGGCCATGCGCCCCCGTCGGTGTTAGCTCTAAATGATATGTATCTATCTATCTATCTATATATATATATATATATATATATATATATATATATATATATATAAGTATAAAGAAATATGTGTGCATGTGTGTATATATATATACTTGTGCATATATGTATATCTATCTACATATATGATATATGTGTGTGTGTGTGTGTGTGTGTGTGTGTGTGTGTGTATGTGTGTGTGTGTGCATATGTACATATATATACATACATATATATATATATATATATATATATATATATATAAATATATATGTGTGTGTGTGTGTGTGTGTGTGTTTGTGTGTGTGTGTGTGTGTGTGTGTGTTTGTGTGTGTATATACATATATATACATATATATACATATATATATACATATATATATATATATATGTGTGTGTGTG
>NC_091569.1:24708921-24713921 GCF_042767895.1 Penaeus vannamei | reverse complement strand
GCCAGTCTGAACTCCACTCTGATAATCCTTCTATGCCAACTTATTTAGGATGGCTTTTTGCTTATTGCCCATCTATGCTGGCACTGAATAGATATCATGGGCCAGGATGTTGCCGGTGACCCTACACCACAGAAAGAGTTTTAAGACCACAGCGGCTACCTTCCGAGAATGTCAGGCGGGCATAGCTACAGGAGCACATAAGGAACGAGTGAACAGTCCTAGTGCCCTGAGCGATTTGGTGGTGGGTATGCGAGGGCGAGCATCTCTTTCATTAGAAAACGCCTGCTCTTGGCGTGATTCAAGTGCTATGGTGTTCATTAACGATACTTTTAAGCGGATAGGTACTGGGGGTATTGGTTGCATATTTGTTGCAGGTCGTCTGCACATTGCAAAGAATTTTGTTCTTATGAAAGGGTAGTTGATCCGGTATTATTAGTGAATTGAAGGCCATTCCTCCCTGTGGCATCCCTTTTACAAAAGTGCTTGTTTAATGACTGATGTCCTTGGAAAAGGAAGGCAGCTTTCCTGTTTGAGAAGTAAACTACCATCCAGCACAGTGATTTTCCCATGGAGCCTGTTTTAGAAAGTACTGATAGTTCAGAGGCCTTTTCCAAGTTTAGAAATGCAGCCATATATCTGTGAGTCATGTAGATATTTTGACATTGCTCTGTAATCTATGGTGCCAACTTTTCCAATAGAGGGTAATGAATGTGGGTGATCATGTAAAAGTTTGTGCCTGACTTAGATTTTTTTTTTTTTTTTTTTTTGCTTGCTTGCTTGCTTGCTTTTTCCTAGGCAGCTAAGGGAGATTGATCGAAGCTTTAATTGTGTGAAGCATTTGGAATGGGGTTGATTAAGACATGCTTCCAAGCTTGGGGAGGAGGTTGCATGATTTCTAATAAGTGTATTTTACCCTATGGTTGTTGTTATTGAGAAAATATGTATGTATTCTCAATGTCCTGGATCTATTGGATCTGTGATCTGTGATTTTAAGTGAGTTTAGTATTCATTCACCAGGTAGGTTTACAGATGATCTCTTGACAAAGGTATTAATACGGCAATCTGTTTTTACCTGTAGGAAATGATAGATTTGCTGTCTTTTACCTGTTTCTTTTCGTTGTCGTCTTCAGATTTCGGAAATGGTTGGCCAGAGATTGGCACTATATTAGGTCCTGCTGCAGTATTTGCGATTTTGTCTATGCCACATCCCAAATTTAATGCTGTTAATTATAATAAAAGGTAAGGTAAACTTTGCATTAAATCTTGCTTATATTATATCGGTAATTGTAGGAGACGTTTGATAATTACAATTTATCAAAATTCGCCTCGAAGCTTTTCTTGTTATTTTCGAAGTGGAATAATCTTCAACAGAGGAAAATTTGCATAAGAACAAATTAAAGATAGGGCAAAATTAAAGACAGTCATTATGTTTGTGAAGAGAAAATATCAGTAAAATATGATAAACGACTAAATCAATGCTTGGCAGTTTATCAGACAATTCATAATGACAATAATATTACACATTTTATATATCTAACTGTAATCTGACCAGCCATAGGTTTGTTGGCATTGCATCATATAAACCCGCGCGGCGCTATTTGTATTTTCGAATAGAAAACTGATCAAATAACAGTTGACAATTAATCAGAATGATCCTCCAAAGTCAGTTTGACATTACTGATGTGTGATTATCGTCGTCTGTCTTTAACTGCAAATTTGTCTATGACTCCCCACGAAAATATCTTCGACAGGCAGTTTTTGTGTATGACGGTCGAAGTTTTAGAACAGGTGTGGAAGTGTCTCACGCGCGCTGGGACTCTTTAGAGCTACAATGGAAATTTACACACTTATGAAAATAACCCTGTATCAAAAAAGATAGGAAAAACTTGAAAGTCTGTTTAGATTTATCAAAAGTTAATTTAGTCACATTATATTTTACTTATATTTCTTATTCACAAACGTAAGGACTGTCTTTAATTTTGTCTTCATGCGTAAGGAACGCCTTTGTAAGGGGTGGAGTCCCTAGACGGCCCGTGAGAGCAAGTGAGAATGAATCTCTTGCTTCCCGTTTCGGCACAAGAGAATAAATGAGGGTTCGGGACTAAGGGCAAGTTAGAATGATCAAAGAGGCAGCGTAATTAGCTTTAAGATCGTGGCCAAAGCTGCATCTAACCTGACCGAAAGAAAAACCTGAAGGGTGGGTAGCATATTGACAAATTCTCGTTAAGCGAGAGCAGAACTCACACATAAATGATAGAAAATAAAAGATAGCACGACAAGACGTTATGCTGCTTATGAATGATAAGAAGTAAGCCACTGTGGGTAATCAGCAAATCTCAAATGAATAGTTCATCACCAACAAAACAAGCAGTCAGAGATTCGTAATTTACCATCTCACCAATCATCAAAGAGATTTCATCAAACAATCATGTTTCGTTAGAAAGTAAGCATAGAAAATAATTGTCAATTCAATAATTGATAATTATTTAATATAGATAAAATATTTAACTGAAGTAATCACTGGTATATAAAAAGAAAGCATTGAAATTCCACAACAAAACTTCACTTCACAAGTCACTTTGCTTATTGGCGTGGTAAGAATACAAACCCACGCATTTCTCTTAATTAACTTAAAATATAAGTATAGTGACGAAGCATATTCTTTGTTCCCTTAAACTTCAATAAAAATGAAACTTGATAAAGAAAAGCAACAGCCAGTACGTTCACCACCATTATTATAAAGCCATAAAACAATACACAATAAAATTTAAAAAAAAACTCCAAAAAGATAAGATTAATCTTAATAAAACAGAAATATGCAATACCTAAGAAAAAAAAGGCTGGATCTGCTCTGCTAAATCCAAGAGAATAAAAAAGTTCGTTAAAAACGTCGGCTTTCTGAGGGAATGCCGAACGTGTATCACAGAGCCAATGGTCAATCGAAACTGATTTTACAAGGTCGCTGACCCGACCTTTTATACCCGTGGCCAAGGTTGCGAAGTAAGACTCGTTAAAGGGTCGTTATAGCTTTTCTTTTCATTACTATATCATTTTCTTAAGACAATACATATAGAAGGCATTTGATAAAAACACAGCAATTTTCATATACATAAAGGAAACGAAAGAACACATACAGGAATTAAAACATAAAATAAAATAAAATTATGCCTACTAACCAACAAGGCTTGGTGCCAAACATCCGCTTGCTATGCCTGTCGCCAAGCGTCCATTCCAACCAAACGTTAATTAGTAAACAAACAGCTTCCTCCTCAGTAACTACCGTAGCATCTCGTCCAGTGCGTCCCGATCACTCGTCAGTGTCTCCTGCAGGATCGCCGTCTGCGCCTCCTACAGTTCTTGTTCCGGCCTGGCGCCAGGGCGGGTTGGAGGGGTAGGGGGTGTGACGATGTCGCCTGTGTGCGCAGACAGGGGCGAGAGCTGCAAGTAGAAGCTGAGGCTTCAGCTCATTACACCTTTAATTTTTTCGAATGCAAATTTTCCTATGTTGAAGATTATTCCGCTTCGAAAATAAGAAAAGCTTCGAGGCGAGTTTTGATAAATTATCAAATGTTAATTCTCCTACATTTTTATTGCTGTATCGTTACAATGACAATAAAAGTAGGGTACCACATCACATCTATTTATAGATTTGTAAAATAACCGATATAAGCAAAATTTATTGCAATATTTACCTCATCTTGTTATTACAATGTATTATCAGAAAAGGGTATAAAATATGGTTATTATAATTAGCAGCAATAAATTGTGGCAACAGAGATAATCAAACTCAAAATCGCAAAGAAAAGTCATAGACCTTTCGTGAATACTACCCCTGATTGATTTCCTTAGGTCTCTGTTAGCTGATGTTACAGTGTGAGAAATTGGGAAAGGCTAGATCAGTGGTAATTCGAGATGTCATGGCGTCTGATTCTATTTTTGGAAAAACGCACAAGGGATTTATTTTGATGACATCACAAAAGTTACGGATGCTTTGTAAATATGGTCGATCATATTGGTCTCATCAGTTTTCAAAAATGATAATGAATTTTACGGTTATATTTCCGTAGAACAATCATCAAAACAGACGCCATGACACCTCCTCGAGTTGCTATTGATCTAGCCTTTCCCGTAAGAAATACGTGAAGGATTTTTTCTCAAACGAATTTATGGGGTAGGTCTATTGCTCTACTATTTTACTACCAGTGGTCCGTAGTTGCGTGATATCGGAATGTGGCCCAAGATGGTTTGGCTTTAAGGGTAAAGATTATAAGGTTTTCTGTCAAGCAGAAGCCTGAAATCGTCAAACCAAAGAATGAATCAGGTGGCCCGTTCATTTCCCCAAGAGGAGACGTATAGTCCGATACCCCAGGTACAGGTCCCTTAAGAAATGGGTCTTGCTATGCGTGTTCCTGACTCTCTGTGTGTGAATGAAAAAAAATAAAATAAAAGAAGCACTGGTTTGCAATTGACAAGTACATTTGAGAAATTGAATAGACTAAAATGTTCACCTGTAATCCTCGTCCTGAAAATCAAGTGGTACAGTTAAAAATATGGAGATCTCTGGCTGGTGCTGTCTGTTACAAGACAGACCATTGTTTGTATATATTAAGTTGAATATTACCTAAACTCAGCAATTCCTAATTGGCATGTTAAAGGATTCTGTCATAACCTGAGTCCAGAGACAACTCCCATGCATGTTTATTGAACTGAGGTATTCATACAAGCGGGCCACGTCACTGTGATAAGTTATTCTAACAAAACCAAGTACACACTTAAGAACATATTATTGAACAAAGGTGTTAATTAGCATTAAATAACAATACAAAGAGTAAGAAACACTAGTGCAAGACACAATTAAGCATTAGAACAGACAATAGTGCACTTAAAACACTGTAAATGGACTCAGTAAAACAGTATTGTAAACATATACCAGGTACCAAATTGCAATAGAATCATTTACCAATTCATATTATGTCCTCAAGTCAACTATTCCATTGGTG
>NC_091569.1:24701647-24705921 GCF_042767895.1 Penaeus vannamei | reverse complement strand
TAGTACATGCATAGAAAACATTAGTGTTCATATTAGATTTAGAAATATTAAAATACAGATCTAAGCGATAGTGAGTAAAAAAGGAATAGGATGGCATGGAAGAAATAAGTGAAGGGGAGGAGGAGTGGGTGGGCGGGAGGCTAAGGGAAGGATGGGGAGTAGGGGTAAAAGAGGTGAGCATGGGGGGAGGGTCAGGTATGTAGGTAGGGGGCAATAACAATAAACTTACTTTGTGCAACATTAATCAACTACTATACGAAATCATAAAAATAGCACTCTAATTAGAACATAAAATGTATGAAATGGTGACAGGTCTGTTGCAGAACATAGCAACGTATGATGCAAGCGGGTTTGGGTCAGTTTCCCTTGGACAACTGACAGCCGTAAATGATATATACTTAAAAGAAATTCTCTGAGGAAAAGTGATTACGGACCCAACCGTAGAAGGGATATATCATCGATGAGCTCATACGCAGAACGCAAATTGGGCATCCCATCTCGTTGGGAAATACCAGCGATAATCTTACATATAGCCATATAAGAAAGGGCGCGGCTCCGCGCTAGATCGCTCTGGCGATATTTGTGCAGCCCGCCACATACAGGAGAACGTAAACACTAACAACAATAATAATGGTGAAATGAGGTTCGTGTTCATTATTAATGAGGAAAATGTCTGAAAATCAGGTCGGCATACTAACGATTATCGTATGAAAGGAAAGAAATGGAAAATATCTACATAGTGATCGCAAAATTAAATGATCAAATTACCAATAAAAGGAATAAATGATTTACCAAACGTGAATAATTAAAGTATATCTATAAATAAGATTAATAATTATGGCGAAATATACTTCAGAATGTGCACAAATATACTATAATAATATTATTACAGCCCCAAAGATATTCACGCAAACCTGAAGTAAATCTTAATTCATGGTAAATCCTTCGATAACGAGAAAGAACAATGACTATTGCAATGCTGATTCGCGTTATCAAAATTATTACGTTATATAAATGAAATTAGAATTCAGAAAAAAAATGTGGAAAATAATTCGAAATAGCATTAAGACAGGTCATGAAAGGGGAGATATATCATTGTTTGACAAGACCTGACCTAATTTGACCTGAATAACTATGTGGGAAGTTGGCCTCACTAAAAAAAGGAGTATAACATTTGTATTTTATAAGTATAACTGAAGTCTGTATTCATATAGAAATACGTATAAACAAGACACGCTGTTTGTATAGATATATATATACGATAAAAATTCTACTCTAAAACGCTATTAACCTGGACAGATATATTGAAAATAGATAGAGAGGGAAAGGAAACAACGGGAGGGGGTTTGGGGGAGATGGAGGGTAGGGGACTTGGGTAGGTGGGAAAATGCTTGGGACGTGGGTAGCTAACCCTGGTTCCTGACTCTATATTTATATGTATTTATACACATGTATTTATAAGCCTCCAGGCTAGTACAGTGGTAACGTGTCGGCTTTTCATCCGAGGGGTCGGCGGTTCGCGCCTCGCCCAGGCGCGAGAAGTTGCAATTGTCGCCCGGAGGCTACTGCTGTGGCTGGGCACCACGATGGGTAAGGAGTAAGCACTGTCGCGTCAGCACTCGCTGACACGTTGATCGAGTCGACATTTGTCGGCACAGGCCGGGCGAGGTTCAGCTTCGCATATCAGACTTATCCTTATGTATTTATAATACACACACACACATATGTGTGTGTGTGTATGTATACATGTAGACATACATATACCCATACATATATATATATTTGTATTTATATGTGTAGATATATATGTATATACATATGTGTGTATATCTATATATATATAGATAGATAGATATGAATACATACATATATGTTACTATGTTTGTATATATATATATATATATATATATATATATATATATATATATATATATATATATATATATATATATACAAACAAATATATATATATATATATTTATACAAACAAATACATATATATATATATATATATATATATATATATATATATATATAGATATATATATATAGATATATATATACTTAAATGATAACGAAGGTTATTGGGAATGTGCTTCATTTATCGTATTGAGTATGGCAAAGTATGAAAGGACTGCGTATGTGCAAGAAGTCAGAAATAACATGCACAGACTTTAATGTTTTTTATTTGTTCTTCCAATATTAAATGAATACGTAATAGAACATATTGTAAAAAATGCCAGGTTTAATGTACAATCTTTTCGGTTTTTAGTGAAAATTGTATTCTGTTGTATGAAGAAAGTAACGAATAAGGTATTTTAAAACTCTATATATTGATTATCATCCCTTTTTATCAAGTAATAAATGTACTATTTATCAGATTTTAGTGTACCAATTCTTCGAAGCACTGCCCACGAACTCCACACTGCAAAGAACCTCCAACAGCACATCACGAGACCCCGGCGTGAAACCGCTAGGCGTGATAAACTGTGTATCCTCGTGGATTGAGGACCAGGCAGCGGAAGGCACCGAGATCCCCGCCCAAATCTCTTCCTCATCCCTTTTACAGAGACAATGCCAACCGGAACGACCGGTCTTTTCTTACTTTCCTCGTATGTAGCTGGGCTTTGCTTACCCTGTTGTTATGATTATCACACTTACTCTCTCTCTCTCTCTCTCTACCTCTACCTCTTTCAGACACACAGAAAGCAAAATCACTCACACCGAGTGCATTTTCTATGTAGAAGATATTCACCGACGAAAGTGAATACTTAAACATTCTGGAAACACATATCATACCTGTTTTAGCGGTCATGACCTCCAGTATTTCCTGCTATCTTTTGGATCCACAATAGGTAAAACGCCAATTTTACGCTGCCCAAACGGTCCCTCTCTCTCACACACACATACGACATATAAATATGCACACGCAAACACAAACACACACACGACATACATCTATACATATCATCATCATCAGCCTGAATCAATCCACTACAAGAGTAGGCCTCTCCCAATCCTTTCCAGCTTTTCCTGTCTTGGGTTTTTTGCTTCCAGTCTTGACCCCCAAATTACGCTATTTCGCCACGCCATCTTGTCATTGGTCTGGCCCTTGGCCTCTTTCTGTTATCTATAGTCAAGTCTGTTACATTCGTTGTCCATCTGTCGTCTTGCCGCCGACATATATGCCCTACCCATTGTCATTTATTCTTTTTGATGCTCCCGAGTATATCTTCCACTTTTGTCTGTTCTCTGATCCACGTCGCCCTCATCCGATCTCTTAAACTAATTCCCAGTACCCACCTTTCGACCCGTCTCTGGGCACTTATTAGTTATATATATATATATATATATATATATATATATATATATATATATATATATATGTGTGTGTGTGTGTGTTTGTGTGTGTGTGTGTGTGTGTCTGTGTGTGTGTGTGTGTGTGTGTATGTATGTATATATATATATATATATATATATATATATATATATATATATATATATATATGTGTGTGTGTGTGTGTGTGTGTGTGTGTGTGTGTGTGTGTGTGTGTATGTGTGTGTGTGTGTGTGTGTGTATGCATACACACACACACACACACACACACACACACACACACACACACACACACACACACACACACACACACACATATATATATATATATATATATATATATATATATATATATATACATACATACATATATATACATATATGAAAGGAAAAAACACTCTACCGTGTTGATACTATGGTAGAAAACCCCATAATGCACAAACTAGATTTATTGAGGAAAGTGAGACAACAGTTTTGGAATCGATGATAATAACAATAATAATAATTATAATAACAATGATAATGATATTATTATTTCTATTGTCAATATTAGTATGAAAAATATTAGAATAGAGTTAATTACTGCTGTTATTGCAGTAATTATCAAAATCATCATTATAATTATAAATTTATTATTGTTATCATTATTATTGTCATTATCATCATAATTATCATCATTATCGTCAATAATAGAGGAATTATCATGAAAAACAACATAATTACCTGAATCAATGTTAATAAAATCATCATAATTAACATTTAAAAGCGATTTTTTTCCTCTCAATTTTGCTAGATTTTGCCGTTTTTTCGACTTTTGGGATTTTATTACTTTTAGCCTTTATTTCATTATAAATGGACTCTATGGTTATTATTTTCATCATTATTATCATTGTCATTATTTTCATGATTATTATCATTATAGTCATTATCGTCATAA
>NC_091569.1:24674147-24679147 GCF_042767895.1 Penaeus vannamei | reverse complement strand
GGGCTTGGCGGCTTGTCGCTTGCTTGACCTGCTTCCACAACTCTGTAAGGCTGGTCTGGTGGCCAAAAGACACAAAGGCACCACTCCAACCACTTTTCCTGCCTTACTCTGTTAGCAGTTTCCTTGGCATCCGCAACAGCTTCCCTCAAGAAGGCTAGGTTGTCGGGAGTTCTTTGCCGTCGGAAGTTTTTTTCTGCACATCTTTACTCTGTGGTTGACCTCTTTGATCTCATCATTATAGTACAAGGCGTCTTTGTGAGTTCTGGACTATGGATGAGTTTTGGGGATGGTTTGTGATGCTTGATTTATGGCCTGGATTAGTCTTGCCTCTAGCATGTCCATATTTTCATTGTTATGGGGTTCATTGTCTCTCAGGCAGCGGGCCAAGCTTTTCTGGAAGGCTAACCAGTTGGCCTTGTCTGTTTTCCGTTTAGGAATGTGTTGTGGTCTTTGGGCTGGACCAGCATCCATGAGGGTAGTGACTATGCCATACTGATCACTTGTGACCGTATCAACACACCACTGAATTCTTGGATGTTGAGAAGAGCAATCTCTGGGAATGTGTCAAGTGCCTCTGCTTTATGAATGCCTGCCGGGTTCGGCCTCTTGCGGGGATTCAGCATGGATAGGTGTGCATTGAAATCTCCCCCTATGATCACTTAGTCTTGTGATGCTGTAGCACAGACATGGTATAGATCTAAGCTGTCACACAGTGGTTTGCTATATATCTTGTATATTTTCAGAGGACCCCCATGCAGGTGTATCTCAAAAGCAAGAGATTCAACTCCAACTCCACAGTGCGGCGGGTTGGCTATTAAGGAGAACGGGATCCCTTCTTTTTCCAGAGTCATCAGGCCTCTAGCACCATCCAGGTTTGGAGTGGTGAAGACATGATAATCTGAGAAGCGAACAGATCTCATAGTCAGTGTCTCCTCGAGCATGACGATGTCAATGCTCCTTGCTCGCACTATTGATTGTAGAAAGGAGTTTTTTTTCTGTTATAGCTACAGATGTTCCACTGTAGAATGCTTAGATTTTGTGCCATGATGGTTACATCATGGTGGTACTCTGGTTAAGGGTCAACCGGGACATGTAGAGCCTAGGTTAGAGTCAAGTCAAGGGACTAGACCTTGGCAGTGCAGATTGGGCTGTAGTAAGGGCATCCGCTGCACAATTACAGTCTGGCAGACTAGCTGGGGTTTCTCTTATTTTGTCTCCCAAAGCTAGCCTGCCATTTGATGTTTCTTTTGTGGTAACAGGGAGGGGAATGTAGCTCTGCTTTGGTTTGGAGGCTTCCAGCTTCCTCCCCTTCAAGGCTGCAACAGTCTGGGTCATTGCCATCATGGCAACCTGGATTGCTTTCTCTGCCATCTCGCTGGTCCTCTCAACAGGAGAGTCATATCCTTCTCCCCAAAGAGAAGATTATCATCTACTGGGGAGGACTTTGTTGTGGACTTTTTTCCTTATTTTTTTCTTCTTTTTCTGACCACTATCAAGCCTGGGAAATTCCTCTGGGTTGGAGGTATCCGGCTTTGGCTGGAGAGGTGTGTCCTTCCTCTTTGGAGGTCGGGAAGTCTTTTCCCTTTTGTTTTATCCCCAGACATATGTTCCTAGGGGCGCTGGGACAAAATCAGGACGCTCTTTGGCTTGCTCCTGCTTTTTGACGACTGCCTGTTTCCTGGCAGAGCAAGTCAGGCTCCAGGCATGATGCCTCTTGGCACAGTTTGGACACTTGGCAATTATGTCTTTTTTAGCCATCTTTGAGTGACGATGCACACACCACATTTAGCTTTGGCCTTACAATTGGCCTGGTGGTGCCCAAACTTTTGGCACATGAAGCACCTCAAGGTCTCTGGCACGTATGTCCTGAGCTTGTACTAGCTCGTTACCCAGATCAAGGGTGGTGATTGGGGCCTCCTTGAGGGTGACCAGGACTTTGAACAGGCGGGAAGCCTCCACCACTTGAGGAAGTGACGTGATCACCACATCAAACCCTAGTGGAAAACCATCTTGGTTCTTTTCTCTTGTAAGGTCAGTGGAAAGTATTTATGTCTATTGTATTAGCTTCAAGTTTGAGATACAAACTGATTTAAGATGCACTGTCAGTCAAGCTAATTTATTATATTGTTTCCGAAACTGTTGGTGAAAATGAATGATGTAATATGAAACGCAATGAATGTGTGAAGCGGTGCATTAATATAATAATGGTGGGGTATATAGGATGCAGGTGTTGTGAAACTCATACTATTAACATTTTTCAGTGTCAAATTATTAGGTGACAGTCTTTACACCTGAGCACCCTGCTTACCCACTCACCCCGCTAAGAGCCGTGTCTAGTTTCACTCTATCTAAGGCTAAGGGGATATTCCCTTAGCCTTGATTATGCGCCTTTATTTGTCGTTTCAGCAGCCGGTCTCCAACACTGTCCGTGTTCCCCCTCCAAACTATTCAAGAAACCCATTGCTTTCGATATCCTTCTTTTACATATTCCTTTCGTTATTTTTGAAAATGAAATAATTTTAAACATTTGGCAATATAGTGGCGTATGAAGTAATGTCATGTTATTTTCCAAATAAAATCAAAACTCTACCAATATCTAAATAGTGGATCCAGTTGATATATGACATAAATACGATAAGATTTCTTGATAATTATTTTCGAAATAAGATACGATAACTAATTTCTTAAAGCAGGTTTCCAATATATCCATCAAATTAACAAGTAAACAGGAATAAAAGCGATCCCTCTCTCTCTCTTCATATATATTTCAGTCATTGCACTATCTTCGCCTGATTTCCGTACTTTTCCTCCTCACATCTCTCCGAGCCAGGGCTGGCGAGGCGTCACCGCATTTGTTGTTGGCTGTACACACACACACACACACACACACACACACACACACACACACACACACACACACACACACACACACACACACACACACACACACATATATATATATATATATCTTTCTATGTATATGTATATATGTATATATATGCCTATATATATATGTATATATGCACACACACACACACACACACACACATATATATCTATGTATATATATAATATATATATATATATATATATATATATATATTTATATATGTATGTGTATGTATGTATATGTACATGAATACACACACACACACACACACACACACACACACACACACACACACACACACACACACACACACACACACACATATATATATATATATATATATATATATATATATATATATATAATTTCAGCAAGTTATTTTTCTTTCGGGAATCGTAACTTCTACAGGAAAAATAACACCAACGCAGCCATGAACGTCATTTTATTTCTTCAAACTTCATCATCAGTGCTAATGAGATGAAAGAGCCAAACCTAAGCAAAATAGCAATAATAAAAACATAAATTAAAATTGGTTCCTATAAAATAAAAAACTAAACAAGAAATTTAAAAGGGTTATTTAAAATTAAAGAATTACAGTTAAACGCGCAAAACAAGGTCATGGTACAACAAGGCAATTATCAACATATCAAAATCTACAATAAAAAAACAAAAGTTTAAACTGGCTATAAAAATGTATATATATATATATATATATATATATATATATATATATATATATATATATATATATACATATATATATATATATACATATATGCACATATGTATATATATATATGTATATATATATATATATATATATATATATATATATATATATATATATGTGTGTGTGTGTGTGTGTGTGTGTGTGTGTGTGTGTGTGTGTGTGTGTGTGTGTGTGTGTGTGTGTTCGTGTATGTGTGTGTTTTTATATATGCATATATTCATGTATACATATATGTATATGTGTGTGTGTGTGTGTGTGTGTGTGTATATATATATATATGTATATATATATATATATATATATATATATATATATATATATATATATATATATATCATAAACATATATATCTGTATCTCTACACACACATAAAGACACACGTATATTTATATGTATATATACATATATTTGTGTATATATGCATATATATGTATATATATATTTTCATGTGTGTGCATGAGTGTGCGTTCGTGTGTGTTTGTGTCTGTGTTTATGTGCCTGCGCGTGTGTTTTTGTGTGCACACACACACACACAAAAAAAAAAAACACACATAGTCACATATCAGAGAGAAAGAGTGAGAGAGAGAGAGAGAGAGAGAGAGAGAGAGAGAGAGAGAGAGAGAGAGAGAGAGAGAGAGAGAGAGAGAGAGAGAGAGAGAGAGAGAGAGAGAAAGAAAAGAGAAAGATAGAGATAGAGATAGAGATAGAGAGAGAGAGAGAGAGAGAGAGAGAGAGAGAGAGAGAGAGAGAGAGAGAGAGAGAGAGAGAGAGAGAGAGAGAGAGAGAGAGAGAGAGAGAAGTAAGTAGAAGAGGGAAGTAGACGTTTGCGCGTAGTTTGTTATAAAGAGTAAGTAGATACCTCGGTTGCCGCACTTCAAATTATACACATTTTCGCAAAGGTATTCAGATTAAGGTATTATGGGATGCCAGTGAATCGTTGCGGAGCGGCAGTTCAGTTCAAACGCATGATCAAACGATGCTTGTAAACACGTAGAGAAATGCCACTAACTATTCCATAACGCACAGTTGAGCGTTGACACCCTCTGGACTTGCGAAGTAAAAGAGCACATTCCGCTGTCGTTCTGTTCAACATTTTGCCGTTGTTGGTGCGTTGATCACCATTATTTAAATGTCTTTATTGTTATTATCATCAGCCTCAATATCATTGTTATCATCATTAACAAAAGTATCTTTATCATTTTTTTTCAAATCTATTATTGTGAATATGATAGCTATGATAATGATAATGTTAATAATAACAATATTGATATTAATTACCATGATAATCATACTGATGATAACAATATTAATAATAAGAGTAATAGGTATAGTAACAGTAATGATATCAGTAATAATGATAAAAATAGTAATAATGATATT
>NC_091569.1:24631647-24634147 GCF_042767895.1 Penaeus vannamei | reverse complement strand
CTCCAATCTCTCTCACTTATTTTCCTGAAAATTACAAAAGAAGAAGAAAAAAAAATGAAATAATGAATAATAAAAACTGCAAATTAATACAAAAAACACCGGCTAGTAACTCTCTGTTGCTTTCTTTTTCTTTTGCTATCTTTGCTCTTACGTATATGATCTGGTAACACAACATCTGTCCCTCTCTGTTGCTTACGTGTATGATCTGGTTCGATAATTCATTAGATGGACGGTGGATATCCGACAGGCACCGAAAGGCTACAGATACCATCTCCTTGGAATGCAGTGGGACGGGCGTTGCCGGAAGATTGCCGTAGGACCAAGAATTCATTAGTGCAGGTATTAAGCCGCCCAGGATGAAGTGAAAGGACGCCGCCTGCCCCGACGTCCGTCGACCCAGATGCAGGTTATGAGGACGTCTGAACGAGAATGAAGCCGAGAAGGACCTGGATGAGATCTGCGAGGACGTGTAGAAGAATAACCCACCGAGTGACATTTGGACGAAGACTATAAGGAAATCTGGACGATCCAAAGTCGAGGAGGACCTAGGCGAGACCTTCGAGGATGTATGGATTCACCAAGGACCAAAAAGAAGAGGTCGATAAGGAGGAGCAACATGAGGATGGCCAAAGACATGAACGCTAGAACTAGGTGACCAGTAGATCGGCTCCAATGATGGGTCATTCTTGAGGCAAATCAAATGACGCCTCGAGGGCAAGGCGTGAGTAGGTGGTCGAGCAGTTAGAGTATACTGCATAACATAATGCATGAAATTGCTATTTCAATAAATGCATTATGTTATATCTGTTTTTTAAGTACACTCAAGGATGATTATTATAAAGGAGTCTTTTATATGGAGCATCTCTCTGACGCTTTGTTTGTTTGGCGCACGTGGGAGTATTGGAACTCACTGCCCAGAAACATTTATTTGAGGAGAAATTATGATATTTAACTAGATTCTCATCTGTGTAGATTCAGGTCCATGCAAGGTATGGTTCTCGTTAAATATTTGGAAACGAAATTTGTTAATTTTAGTGTTTTATTGCATTTGAACTATGATGAATTTATTCAGCAGAGATCAAGCTGTCATAGGGCAGTATTTTCTTCTTTTTCCTAGGCTTCATTTGTATGAGGGTATATTTGTATATCATTTAGGATTTTAAGAGGTAAATAATGATAATTTCAGTCGCGTTGGATCTGACCTGTAATTTATATGCTGAGTACATGATTTGGAACTTCTTAGTGTCACCAGTAATCATGTGGCGATGGTATTATGTAAGTTAAATTATTGATTTTGTGAAATGTGTTATATTTCTTTGGGAACATAAAATGGCATTTATTAGTTTTACCTTATTTGATTATTCTTGGATATTAATTGGTATTGCATATTTTAGAAATCTCTATTTGATCTGTTGGGATTTGATTTGATTAGTTATTATTTCTGTATGAAGATAATTCACAATATTTAATATTGTTCTTGATAAGTTGTTGATTTTATGTACACCAATATTAAAAAGAGTTAAATTTATTTCTTTGCTTTTGTATGGAATTATGATTTTTATATAAAAAAAACTATATTCCAGGTTGAACCTTGTTGGCAATAAAGGTTTTACAACAGTTGCTGTGTATTATTGGTGAATCAATTATGCAAGCTCATAGACCATGTGGTTTGTGGTTCCGTGTGGGCGCCACCGTTTGTGCCCGATATCATACAACCACGTCAAGCACGGCAGGCTTCCGACTTCCAGGGTAAAGATAAATCGACCTAAGTTGATCTCTCTCTCTCACTCATCCAGACACAGCCTGACCTTTCGACCGCACGGACCTTCCCGCTACACGCCGCGCGGCTGTCCTCGCTAGGTTACCGCCAGCACTGACCAGTCTCGTACCGTGTTCTATTTCTACTCGTGTGTGTAATTCAACTTAATAGTAAAGAGTTAGCCGCATAAGTAGTATCACTTCTAGTAGTATCACTAGCTAGCTACGTCCCCAGCGCTAGTGACCTTTGTCTTTAATGCTGCTTGCTCACTCTACCTTGGGTCACGGCCTTGACTGAACAGCTCCCTTGGGGCTCTCCCCACGCGTGTTCCGCTCAGCGCGCCCCTGGGTTCCCCTTTGCCCGGGATTTGCGCCAGCACGAGATTCAGCCCACACCACGCTACCAGGCCCCTTTTCTGAATAAACAGCCAAACCAGAACTGTGTCTGATAACCCAGAGAGAAAGAGTGAGAGAGAGATCACTTATATTTATTTCTATCTATCTACCTATTTATCGATCTTTCTCTACAAATTTATCTGTCAATTAATCGATCTATATATCTATATATATGTAAATATGCATGTGTGTATTTATACATGTGTACATATATGCATATATATACACACCTGGCTCACTTCCTACAGAATGATCCTGCCCACCAGGTTGTCTCTGTAAGATACAGCCCTGGGTGAAGGAGGCCTGTGGGACGACCTAGGAAGTCGTGGCTTGGACAGATCGATCA
>NC_091569.1:24621647-24629147 GCF_042767895.1 Penaeus vannamei | reverse complement strand
TGGTAAATGCGTTACGATCGTATGTTGGTGAATCCGGCCCCTGGGCCCGGATTCACTAACACACTTACGATGGTAAAATCACTGGTAACTATAGTTACCATGGTATACAGACAACGGTGGTATTCACTAACTTGCCATTGGTAAATTTTACCAGTGGTCAGAGCACTGATAACTTCTGGGAAGATGATGTCATCACGTGCTATCTCGTCAAAAAATCAATATCTATGCAAAGTTTTGGGTTTGTTTTTACACCTGATATAACTAATATGATGGCTAACAAATATCACAATGCGGACATATTGAAGAAATACAAATTTCCCATGAAACTATCAAGAATAAAATCCACACAAATTCTCGTAAACTTATAGGCCTACAATATACTAGTAGTAATAAGTGAACTTTCAAAAAAAAAAAAAAAAAAAAAATCTCTGACATAATCATTACAAATGCTATAGAAAAAAACTAACTTGCTGATATATAAACTGGCAATGATGAAAAATATACAAATAAAAAGCTGTTTGGACTGTCTCTTTGATTTGAGTTAACAGTAATATATTAATATAACAGTGTATTGGTTCGTATCTATCCGGTAAATATATATCCAACATGATGGATGTAATCAAATAAATATATATATTTCTTTCTACGTGCTTAAAATGTGTTTTATCTCTGACGATTATTTAAACAATTCTCGCTGTCTAGTTCTGTTTACATGTTTCGTGATTGGCCGAAGGAACCTAAAAGATTATGTATAGCGCTCGCTGATTGGTTGAATTGCTTTACTAGGGCCCTCTGTTGGCTACCATTAGAATGAGTCGATTTACGATTGTAACTCAGCATATCCAAATTACCATTTCTTCGTGAATCCCGCTTTACCATGACTGGTAAACGCAATGGTAAATGACCGCTGGTAAATGCGTTACGATCGTATGTTAGTGAATCCGGCCCCTGGGCCATGCTTTTCCCAGGCTCAACTTCACAGCTTGTATCCATACCCAAATTTCTGCTGCTGTCCATCTTGTTTCAGAGGCCAGGAACCCGTTTGTGGAGAAGAGAGACCTTATCGAGATGGAGTAACTGTCCAACCAATACTGCCCTCCTATGACGTGGCCAGTTCACTACCTGTATTTCTGCGGCCTACTTCGACGAGGAGGAAGCTGAAAATTACTGCAGAGATGAGGTTCTAGACGACTCTTTTCCACATGTCATCAGTTCATGTGAAAAATGTATCATGTCACTTTCCCGAGAAGAAAATCCTGTTTTTAACAGTGTGAACCATGGAAATCAGAACAAATTTGTGACGAAGTTCAGGCAGGTTCCGGAGTATCAATAAAGTTTCATTTTGCCAGCTTGTGCGGTCTCCCACTCCATCCCCCCCCCGTTCCTCCATCCTGCACCATGCCCCCTGCCTTCTCCCTCCTTTATCATCCTCCTTACCCTTGTTTCCCTTAGTCTTCCCCCCCTCATCTTACTTCTATCTCTTTTCCCCTTTTCCACTCCTATCCTTCGTTTCTCTCTCTTTCCTTTTCCCCTTTTCCACTCCTTTCCTTCCTTCCTCTCTCTCTTTCTCCTTTTCCACTTCTATCCTTACTCCCCCCCCCCCCCCCTCTCTCTTTTCTCATTTTACCTTTCTCTGAAACATGTATTCTGTTTTATTTCATTCTTTTTTCGTCCTTCTACCTACGTTCCTTTGTTTTCTATTACTCCTTCCCCTTTCGTTTCTTTCGTTCACTCTCATCTATCCTCGTTTTCCTTTCTATCCTTTCCCCTCTATGCTAATCTCGTTTTCTATTTTCCCTTTCCTTTACTAATAATCTTACTAATTTCCTTCATTTCCCTCTCTTGGCTTAAGCTTATATTTCTCCTTTTCGTTCTTTTTCTTATTTCTTTTCGTTCCTTTTCTTAATCTTACGTCCGTGTACCTACCCCCTATCCTCCACCCTAGTAACCTACCTGTCTCCTTGATACCCTCGATCCTTGGTCCCGAATCCTGCTCCGAACCTTGGGTAATCCAGCGGGCGGCGCTCAAACACGCTGGAGATGATATGGCAATGGATTTGCATCCGCCATGGACTGGTGTCAATCATCTTTTTAAGGAGCTGTTGGGTGTGGGTGTGAGTGCCCACAGGTATGGCTGGTGTGCTGGAGATCGCCGGGGAGAGCCGGGGCGGCTCACAGGCCTTGTTGCTGCTGGCTGTGTCTTGCTCGGCTGGAGGATCGTGAGTGATGAACTCTTGAAACTTGAAACTTGAACACGAAGGAAAGTGGTGAATAAGTAAGAGGTGAGACGGAGGACAGAACAGTTAGAAATGGAAATAAGTGGAAGGATAACAGAAGGGGGGCGAATCCCCTTGCATGGTACATAATAATATATTGTTGATCATGTCTGGAGTACGAGGGAGGGGGGTAAGTGATTGGTTGATTAATAGGATTAATAGATTGCAGTGCTGACATTAATAACATTAATAATTGTTAATTGAACTTAAAGTAAAAACAGCGTAAAAACCTCCTTTTTGTTTGTTTTTTGTTTATTTATTATATTTTTAGGGTTTTGGCTTTATATAGTTTTTATGGATTTTGATGTTGATATAACTACAGTGGCTAAAGAGAACATGGTAAAATTATTTTTAGTTGATTTTGTGATTTATTATTTTTTTATTAATTTTATTGTTTTACAGATTAACATAGGAACTTAAACAGAGAAATGATTGAAATTATTTTTATTGGATTTTATTATTTTATTGTTTTTTTTGTTATTTTAATGATTTGCAAGGTAACAGTAAAAAGTGACTATTTCTACTTCAATGGAACAACAAAGATTTTTTATTTTATTTTATTGTTTTATGTTTTTATATTGATTTTAATGATTGATGTTAACAAACACAAACAGGATAAAGAGGTGGGGAGTTCCAGGGCAGATCGTGATAAGTAAAGAGGGGGGTGATGAAGGGGAAATAAACTAGATAGAGAAAGAGGGATGGTGGTGAGACGAGTGAAATGGGTGAGTGATAAAATGGTAAGAGAATTAAGCGGTGTCGATAAAAACATTCGGGGGGGAATGAATTCTTTGACAACTGGGTCTGACTATGCAAGGTGGAGGGGTCGGAGGAAGAGCATGGTTATAAAAACAGGAACATAATAAAAACATGGAACATGGTAAATAAACATCAGAGTGGAAGGAAGGAGTAGTGCTTGGGTTGGGATCAATCAGAGATGGAAAGGTGAGGAGAGAGGCAAAGGAAATAGGGGAGAGGGAGATAGGAGGACAACACAGAGAAATTATGCAAGCGCAGTGCCGCGCATGCCTATATATATACACGTATACATATATAAATATACATATACACATACATGCACACGCACGTACATATATCGTTGTTATCCTGACAGCGTAAGAGAAAAGATTGACGACCCAAGAAAAGATTGAGTAACATAAACATGGAAATTAAAATAGGCTTCTTTTTTTCCGTAGAACATATCCATCCTGCTCGTCCTCTGACTCGCGTGTCTGCCTTGTGCAATTGCACGAGTGCAATCCCATAATCACAGGCAATCGAGTCAGAGTCCGTAGCAAGTTTGTAAGTTGTTCAGTCCTTGAAATAACTCCGTGTATAATTCCGTGTTGACGATCCCACGACCACTAGGCGGGCAGAGGCGGGCAAAGTGAATCAATCGTGGCAACTTCAACGCGGAATATATACCTTTGAGCAACGACAAGGTGGCCAGCCCTCTCTCCCCCGTGATTGGCTAATCCGCAAGATGTGTGTTATTTCTATGTCAGTCTGTTTATATGCAGAAAAGGAAATTAAATACCTCCGCAGAACATAGCAGAGCGGGCGTGGCTAAATTCAAGCAAGTATATTTATCTGTTCATGATCAGGTTAATTAAGCTGTAATTATTTAATTTAAAGAATACAAGGAAATGATAGGATCAAGTTCATTCTTTATTTTATTTTTTATATTATATTCTACAAAAGGTCTCCCTCCTTTTCATCTCTTGGCCTGGCCATGACTTAACCATTACCCACTACCCATAGACCATCTTCCGAAAAAAATGCAAATGATAAAATGCAATACAAAATTAAAGGATATAATTCAACAAGAACCAAAAGGGCAATTGTTGAGAGCAATACGGTTAAAAGAGCGGAATGCTCATAAACAAGAGGCCGTCTGCTGTCGTTTACTTTTACTTTTGTTGGAATTCTTGGCTGTCAACCAGCGGCATATGGTCAAGGTAATTAAGCCAATGAATCCTGTTCATACTTCCAATCTAAGTAAGATCATAAAGTTTTGTCTCCCTTAGAAAAGCGATTACTTTACTGATTATTTTTCATCATCTGATAATATATTTGATAAGGTGAAATTGACGTTCTTCATTCTGAAATAGCTTTTTAATGGTTGTCTGCTGTCATTGTATTTATGGCAAGTTAGTAAAATGTGGTTTAATGTTAGGTATAATGTGCAATGAGGGGCACTGTGGAGGGATTTTTTTTCAGTGTAAGGAGTGAGGTGAGTCAGTCGTGTAGCACTGACCCTGAGACGGGCCAAAAAACACCTCCTCTCATCTGTTCTTCCTGTGGGTTGTGCCCCACAGTTCTACTGAGTGTTTGGTTTTGTTGTTAATATTTAGGTTGGTCCCCTCACTCTGCCACAGATGGATTTTTGCTTTTATAAGAGACACAGGATTTAATGGCTTTAAGAAAACTCACAGAATCGGAAAAAGATACTTACCATGGGTCGTCGATACTGCAAATTCAATAGCTTTATCAATAGCAAAAAGTTCGTCAATAAAGATCGATGTATGATTCGGCAATCTAAAACTCAGTTTACGTTCAGTCGACCATACACCCGCACCCACACATTGCTCGGTCTTGGAGCCGTCGGTAGATATATAGAAATATGGAAGATGTTTAATTATGATCTTTCTGAATTTCTGCCATACCTCCACCTCCGGCGCCATGGCTTTG
Source organism: Penaeus vannamei (assembly GCF_042767895.1). Classification (NCBI taxonomy): domain Eukaryota; kingdom Metazoa; phylum Arthropoda; class Malacostraca; order Decapoda; family Penaeidae; genus Penaeus; species Penaeus vannamei. Next base: position 24,624,180 of record NC_091569.1, on the reverse strand, counting down.
GTTAATGGAAGCCAAGCTTCCATTATAGTAAAATTAGGAGTTAACCATGGCGCTATGTTTGTCTAAACCAGGGTATCGATGGTAGAGAGATCTATACCGACTTTTTGGATGAGGACGTGGAGTCTTGTGGTAAAGGGCCTAATGGCACAATTACCATTAGGGTCGCTCAGATCTAGAGCCACCTTCGCGGCATAAGTTAGCGCCAGTTGGCCGTGTCTGAGTTGGAGGGGAGGTACTCCTGACTCCACCTCAGGACATTCAATCCTTCTACATTCTAGGGCTCCAAGACATCTATGAACACATGCATTCTACAAAGCATCCATTCGTTTCAAACATGTCTCATGCCGAACCATACATGATTGACCCATAACCTACTTTGGACCTAATCAAGGCTTTATATATCATTAGCAAAGACTTTCTATCAGCTCCCTATTTATTTCCAGAAATGCACTTTAGAAAATTGTGTTTTTTGCCATTTATTCTTTCTATTGACCAATGTGGGCTTTCCAAGTAAGTGTATGATCAAAAAGTAAACTAAACCGAGAAATCTAGCTGAATTTTGAATAGCTATTGGGTGGTTGTCTAGAGTTAGCCTAATGTCTGGCATCCTCCTATGTGAAAAAATACCCCAACACTCTTTCTTGTAGAAAACATAAAACCCCACTGGAGGCCCCATTTATGAATCATATCCAATGCCAAATGGATGCAATTTGCTGAGAATTCTGCATTACTGCTAGAATGCTATAATGCACAATCATCAGCAGACAGTGTGCGGTGAGTGACGTCCAATAAAGTGACATTGTCCGAAAACAATTTGACAGCAGAAGTTCTGTCAGAAATGAAATTATGAATGAGTGCATAGGTCATATCGCCATGTCATGGCATAGGCTTTTTCTGTCTGAAAATACAGAAATAAAAAAATGCTTTTTGGCAATTGCCAGTTTTACTAGATGATCGAGAGTTTGGCGTCCATTTTCGGAAACCGCACTGCTAGTAAATTACTGGAATTAAAAAAATACAATAGCCTACGATTAACAATTCGTTCCATGGCTTTGCAAAAGCAACTTGTCAATGCAATTGGGCAGTAGGAGATGGCAAATTTGGGTTTTCCCCTCATTTCAATATGGGAATGATGTGGGCAAAGTGCCATGAGTTTGGAAAAGTCTGGCTTTTCCAAATTTCATTGTACACTTCCAGCAACTTAATCATGGTATCACGATAAAAATGCTTTATCATCTCATATCGAATCTCATCGGGGCCTCTGGACGTTCCTCTACAGGCTACTAGGGCTCGGACAAGCTCATCCTTGGTTAGATCTTTGTTATTTTCCAAAAGGGATGCCAAACCCTCTGTCATCTAGTAAAGCTGGACACATTTAAGTGACATTTGCCATTTTTTTATGTATATTTAGATATTGGAAAAGCCGAAGGCATGACATAACGATATGGGCTAAATAGAAAACTATGCTTTTAGCCTATGGAGAAACCTGTTTCACAGTGTTTTCTGACAATGTCTCTTTTTGAGACATCTTTATCAAGGCAAACAGGGTCCCACAAGGAAGTGTATTGTCACCAACATTATTTTTGTGTATGAATTTTAAATACTCACTATACACTGATGTTTGTGCATTATGACATTCCAGTAGTAATGCAGAATTCTTGGCAGATCGTATTAAACTGGCACTGGATATGATTCATAACTGGGGCCTCTGATGGGTTTTCAGTTTTCCACGAGAGAGTATAGGGATAATTTCTTCACATGGGAGAAAGTCGATCATCAGGCTAACTATAGACAACCACAAAATTCAGCTGGATTTCTTGGTTTGCTTTTTGATAGTAGACTAAACTGGAAAGACAACATTAGTCAGTGAAAGGATAAATGTCAAAAATCACTAAATGTTAGTGCATTGCTGGAAAGCAATGGGGAGGGGATAGAAAGCCTTTGCCAATAATGTATGAAGTCCTGATTAGCTTTAAAGTTCAGAATGCTTGCTTACATGTGGGTCTTAGAGCCTTAAGTGCACTCGGTTCGAGTGTCTTAAGGTGGAGTCAGACGCGGTCAGCAGACGCTGATCTATGTTGCAAGAATAACCAGGGAGTCATTTCATGATAACGGCAATGCTTTGCTTCAACACTTGTATTAATTTAGTCCTTTCTTATATTTTACAGCTTTTTCTATACACAAAAGTGAGGACTGTCTAATTTGTCCTTTCGTATAAAGCCTGTCTTAAATTTGTAAACATATTTTCGTATGTTGAAGATTGTTCCGCTTTGGAGATAATAAGAAAACCTTCGAGGCAACTTGCAATGTTATATGTATGTGGGCCTGTAAATTAATTGTGTCATTTGTTATGTGTCACATGTTATATGTCTTGTAGTATATGCGGTATGTGTGCCGCACATGCATAAACATGTTAACCAGCCCTTGGGAGGGGCGAGGGCGCCGGGCAACTGCCGGGGAGTCAGTCGCCTGGTCACCCTCGAGCTGTGCGTACGTATTTCCGCAGTGTTGCCTTATGAACCCTTTATGAACC
>NC_091569.1:24481647-24501647 GCF_042767895.1 Penaeus vannamei | reverse complement strand
AACAAACGTGTACGTTTTCCTAAGTTGCTTATTGATACTAGGTCAGCATAAGAACTAATATTAAGTGTGAATATCTAACCCAATTGGGTATTAAAAAAGTAAAAAAAGAAGTAATACTAACAGGCACGTGTAAACATAATAATAATAATAATAACTTGACATGATGGCCAAGTTAGACACCGTTGCCATATGAAGAACCTAAAAGGAGCAGGGAACACGAAGACTTCCTGAACACTAACAAAGGTCAGGCAGGAATCGATCAAGAACAACAAAAATCTAATGTCATTTGAATGCAAGATTTAAGGGGACCGTCTGGTTCGAAAAAATACCGCCCCCTTAAACAATCTATTGAATATGAATAAGAGTAACATGGTGAATTAATAATATATATTCACCTGCTAGGGATTACCAAACTGAAAGCAAGTCTCGCTATGATAGCCTATCGCAGGCGAGACCATCGCCGCCGCCCTCCCAGCTCCTCGTGGTTCACTGGGTCAATCTTTCATTTTGTTCTGAGGTAAACGATTCCTTTTACGAACATATAACATAACATGTACATAAACATATAAGTATGATGAAGGGAGTGTGGAATGACTGAAATAAGATTGATAATAATGAAATTGATGATAGCAATAACTATACTAGTTACAATAATGGTGATATGAATAATAATAATAGTTCCAATAAAAATGATAATGACAATAATAATGAAAGTGAAACTGATAATGGTAAAGAAATCAATAATCATGGTTATTATGATAATAATAATAATAAAAATAAAAATTATAATAATAATGATAATAGTACATATAATGATAATAATAATGATAAATATTATGGAAATAATGATGAGGATAATAATGCTAAGAGCAGCAATCATAATAACTATTATGATAACAATAATGATAATAATAATAATGATAAGAATAATTCCAACAAGAACAAAAACAAGAAGAAATGCTGTAATGATGATAACAGATTCAGACTCAAGTGATTTATTTAGCCAATAAATGCATTACAATTTACATTACATAAACATATAGTTTTATTACAAACAATGACAAGAACAACATTAATAATGATAGCAGTAACATTAATGATGATAATAATAATAGTAGTAGTAGTAGAAAAGATAATAATTATAATGGTAAAAATAATGAAATCAGTATTCATAATAATAACGATGATGATGATGATATTCATTATAATAACAATGTTGATAAGAACAGTACTAATAATTATTATAATAAGTGTAAAGATAATAATACTGATATAATAATAAATAATAGTAATAAAAATTGTGATAACAATGGTTATAGAAATAATGCTACTGGGAATAATTATAATATTGATAGTAATGATAATAGTATCTAAAATAAGAATAATGATAATGATCATAATAAAAGTATTGTTAACACTAGCAGATTATATTACTGACATCAATAAAAATAATAATAATAATGATAATAAATATAATAGTAATAAGAATAATGATAATAGCAATGATAGTGACAGTGTTAATACTAGCAAGAGTAATAATAGTAATAACCATAATGATCATAATGGTAATAATTGTAGTAGTTGTAGTAATAATAATAATCGCAATAATAATATGATAATTATAATGATGATATTGACTTCAGTAGGGGTGTTATGAATTATAATAATAATAATTACAATGATAGTGTAAGGTGGCTTCCCAGTGTTCTTCATCTCGGGCATCCATAAACATTCCCTCGCAGACAAAGAAAGAGAAACGAGTGGCTAGGTGATGGTCTTGGAAGCTAGCGAGGAAGACGACTGGGTGCTGCCTGGCAATAATAACTAGAAGCACTCAGAAAGCGCAAACCTCAGCCAAAGCAATAGAATCACTGAAGCAATAAAAATATTCACTCTTGAAAGATTACATTAAAAGCACCGCTTTCTCAAATACACTGGTGAGTTAAGCTGGGCTAAGACATAGCTCTGGTAAAAAAAAAAAAAAAAAAAAAAAAAAAAAAAAAATAATAATAATAATAATCTGTTTATAACTTTCTGAGTTATCCTGTGCAGGATCCGGATCACCACCAAAATCTAATTACATATAAGTTGGGTTACGACACACCTCGTGAAATATTCATAGAATTATGTTCATAACTTTTTGAGTTATCTTGCTACCAAGCTAACGTTACTAAAACCGTTACCTACTTGGCAGAGGTAATAATAATGATAATAGTAATAATAATAATAATGATCATAATAATAACTACGATGATCAGAAGAATAGAAAAAATGATAATGATAATAATAAGAAGTATCATAATAATAACTATAGCAATAAAGATAATATTAACGATAATAATAACAATAGTCGTAGTAATAATAATGACAATAATAATAATGATAACGTTAACAATAATGATAATGATAATAACAATAACAATAGTAATACCAATAGTAATAATAAATATATTAGTAATGAAATGATAATAATAATAATAATGATTATTGTGATAATAAATTAGTAATACTAATAATGAAAATAATGACAATAACAATACTACTACTACCTACAATAACTGTGAAAATGATAATGATGTAGTAGCAATAATACTGATAATAATATTAATAAAATAATGATAAAAGTATTGATAAAAATAATAATAATAACAATATTAATAAAAAAATAATTATAATGATATTAAAGTTCATAATTGTAACAAAAGTGATAATAATAATAATAACAAAATTATGAAGAAAATATGATTATAATGATGATGATGATGATGATGATGATATGATGATGATGATGATGATAATAATGATGATGATGATGATGATGATGATGATGATGATGATGATGATAGCAATAATAATAGTAGCAATAATTGAGAAAACAACATTGACAATAATAATATCATCATCAATAATGACAACAACAATAATAGTAATATTAATAGTAGTAATAGAAAATCACGATAATCTTTATGATGAATTTAATGATAAAACTGATAATGATAATTATAATATTGGTTATATGATTATGATATTGATAATTATAATAATTATAACAATAATAGTAATGGTAATAACAATAATTGTTATATGTATAATAATAATGATTATAGAATTCCGATTTCGATGATCATTATTATAATGATAATTAGAACAATAATGATAAAGTATGATGATAATGATAATAACAATTATAATAATAGTAATAGTAACAATCATAATGTTGATAATCATCCTTATTAATATTTATATTATCATCAATGTTATAGTAATAATAATAATAATAATAATAATAATTACAGTAATAATGAAAATAACAAGATTAATTTAATGATGCACATCATTACTAGTAGTAGCAGTAGTAGTACTATAGTCATTATTATTATTAGTATCATCATTATTATTTGTAGTAGTATCATTATTATCATTATTATCATCATTGCTATCATTCCCATTATTATTATCATTCTCATCTATATTTTTATCGTTATTATTATTGACAATATTATTGCTGTTGTTGCTATTATCATTAGGATAATATTAATGATGATAATAACAATTATTACCATTTCAATCACCATTATTAGTAACGTTATTACCGTTATACTCACCAGAGCTTCCGTTATGACTATAATAACAATGATGAAGAATAACGGACAGGAAGAATCATCTTATCCATTAGAATCTAATAAACAAGCATCTTTATATTCGTAATCACAATTACAGTTTTTCTTCATCTGATGATAAGGCTTAACAAGGACAGACGAAAATAATAACAGCAGATGACGGGTACACTTACCCACGCGCGACCTCAACTATCATCGCCATTTGATGAGTTCAGGAGTGACGGAAAAGAGGGGGGGGGGGGTATGGTAGTACACGACGGGGAAGTGAGTCACGTCGCCGAACATAGTCAGGGAGTAAGTCTGCGCCCATATTCTACACCAAGAAAGTGGGAGGGAGAGAACTGACTTGGCGATGCTAGCCACCTGCATCAGGTACAAGTTCATTTGTCATTTGAGGTCGTGTACGGACGAAGATGTTTGAGATTATTATTAAGATCTATATATTCAGATGAGCGTTGCGGCAATATTGATGGGATTTTTTATCATCTTCAAATTGCCATTTGAAAAGATATTGATCGTACCTTTACCTCAAAGAGTTTTTTAAGCCTTGGAGTTCAGATGATGTTATAATCAATCTTAATCTAAATGATTTTGCCTGCTTTCATATAGTATACACATCTATCACTTATGGCCGTAAATATACTATGAATATTCGAATATCTATAGATGAATACGGTATTACTGCGCGTTGCCGGATCATAATACAGTTAACTCGACAAGTGGGTATAAAGACTTTCAGAGAAAGCTGAATTGAGAGTAATAGTAACATTTAATGCGACATAATAGTGGTAATTATGTATATAACACTACAACTACTAAATACTTTATACATAAACAAGATAATGGGAATCCCTGATGATAAAGATGGAGATATTCAAATTAATCATGCTAATCATCATGGCAATAATGATATTAAAATACTGATAATAACAGTAATTAAAATACTCATGATAACAAATATGATAATAATGATATTGATAGTGAGGATAAAAATAAGAATAAGAATAATAGTAAAAGTAACAATAAGAGTAATAATATGAAATAATGATAATAGTAAACGTAAAAATGATAGTGATAATAATAAAGACAATAATTATACTTCTAGTAATGATGATGATGATGATGATGATGATGATGATGATGATGATAGTAATAGCAATAACAATTGATAATAATGATAATAAACAATATGATAATAATAATAATGAGATAATAATAAAGATAATAAAATGTCAAAAAACAAAACAAAAATTATAATGATTATAATCACATCATAATGATGATAAGGATAACAATAGCAATGAAAAATATAACAATTATAACAATAAAATGATAATTATATGGATATCAATAGTAATAATTAAATTATAAAAAAATGAATTATAAAAAGTAACGATTAAAATAATAATAATGTTATTATTATATATACAACTCTCATAGTTAAAACTGGATGTAACCTTGAAATCAAATTGCAACAAGCAAAATCAGATTTCGAGCACTTTTCGTAAAATACTTGCAGTACCAATACCGTCTTCTGAATTTGAGCTGTCTTGATCAAAATCCCAATATCTTTTATTCGTCTTTCCAACAACGTTGGCACAGTTCCCAATGCACCTATCAGAATAGGAATTATTTTCACTTTAACATTCCATAATTTGTTTATCTCTCTCGCTAAATCCCTGTATATGTCGATCTTTTCATTTTCCTTCTCAGATACCTTGTTGTCACCAGGGAACGCTATATCTATCAATTGACACTCCCTTGTTTCTTTGTCAATAATCGTGATATCAGGTCTTCTAGCACCGATCACACGATCTGTTTGAATTGTGAAGTCCCATAATAATTTGCATTTCGTATTTTCCATCACACTTTCAGGCTCATGTTCATACCATTTCTCCACCTGATCTAAACCATTTTTCTTACATAACTCCCAAGGAAATGCTTTGGCTACATTGTCGTATCTGGTCTTGAATTCTTTATGGGCAAGTTTCTTGCAATGGCTTATAATATGACTTACTGATTCGTCTTCTTCCTTGCACATTTTACATTTCGGGTCATCTTGATTTTTGTCAATCCTTGTTTTTATTAGATTTGTTCGATGTGCCTGATCCTGAGCAGCCATCAGAAGACCTTCAGTTTCTTTCTTTAGGTTCCCTTTAGTAAGCCATATCCAGGAATCCCTACTAGCTATATTTTCCGTTTGTCCAAAGTGTTGCCCGTGTAATGCTTTTTCTTTCCACTCAGATTTTCTTTCCATTTTCCTTCTCTCTTTGAACTCTCCTTTTTTCCTGGATGTATATATTTCTCCCCTTGCTGCAATTATCAATCGTCCATTACTCTGGCTTGTATATCTCGATTTCCAACTTAGAAAGTTCGATACAATCTTCTACTGCAATTAATCCTCGACCACCTTCTTTCCTTGGTAAGTATAGTCTGCAGGCACTGTCTCTAGAATGTAATGCCCTGTGTATTGTCAACATTTTTCATGGCATTCTATCCATGTTTCTTAATTCCTCCCTTGTCCATTCAATGAAGGGAGCTGAATATCTCAGTGAAGAGACCGCCCATGTGTTAACAGCTTTGATTATATTTCTACCATTCAATTTCGACAGGAGAACTTTCCTTACCCTACGTTTATACTCGTTTCTTAATTTTTCTTTCCTCTCTTTTTGCTTTACTTGATCAGATTCAAGAACACTTAAGTATTTATATGAACCATCCTCGTGCAATGACTTGATTCCGTTTCCATCGGGTAAAATGATACCATCAGATGTCACTTTTCCTCTTTTAATAACAATCTTCGCACGCTTATCTATCCCGAACTGCATGCCAATGTCAATGCTGAACACATGAACTGTCTTTATCAAAGTCTAATCCTTTCTCATTCTTGTCATACAGTTTGAGGTCATCAATGAAAAGATGGTTAATCTTTTCCCCTTCTCTAAATTCATATCCATAATGAACGTTCCTCAAGACCATTAACAATGGAATCAACGCTGCAACAAACTGCAATGGTGACAGTGAATCTCCTTGAAATATTCCCCTTTTTATTTGGACATTCCCAAGGCTCTCTCCACAAGATGTTAACTCTGTTCGCCATGCTTTCATACTTTTTGATAGCAGCTTCATGTTGTCAGCAATTCCAAATATCTCAAAACACTCGTCTAGCCATGAATGTGGAACCATGTCGTAGGCCTTTGTGTTGTCAACCCACGCCATGGCCATATTTTTCTTATTGTGTTTCACTTGTTTCATTAGCATTTTATCAATGAACATTTGGTCATGTGTTCCTCTTGACTTCTTACAACAACCCTTCTGTTCATGTTGCAAAGGGTCCCTACTTTCTAAGAAGACATACATGCCATCAGCAACAATCCCAGTGAGCAGTTTCCAAATTAATGCAAGGCAGGTGATTGGGTGATAATTGTTTACGGCATTTCCCTTACTCTTGTCTTTCATAATCAAGGTTGTGCGCCCTTTTGTCATCCAGGTCGGTGCATTTTCATCCCTCAAGCATGAATTCAGCTGGTGAATTTCTTAACCAGAATCTCTGAACCAAATCAGGGTCAGGTGTTTTCCAGTTGGGGAGTTTCTGCAATATCCTTTTCAGTTGTTATTCGGTTATTTCTATATTTTCTTGTGTGTTGATGTCAACCTCCTGTTTAACCTTATCAATCCATTCAGCTGATGCATTATGTTTGGTCTCTTCGCTCCAGATATCAGTCCATTATGCCTTAGCTTCCTCCTTATTTGGATCTTTCTTCTCCATTAATCTCCTGATAAAGCTTACTTTGGTCTACTTCAAAAAGCCGATTCTGTTTCAATTGCTTGATTCTTTCTTTGTACCTTCGTACTTTTGCAGCTTTGGCGATGATTCTGTTTTAATTCTTCCATTACACATTTAACTCCTTTCTCTCTTACTCGATATTTCTTTTGAAGATCTCCCCTAGGACCGGTTTTCATCATTTTTCTTTCTTGGTACTGTTGTAATCTACTCAGATATTTCCTTAGCTGTTGTATTTGACCTTCTAGCCTCCTTTTCCACCAGGGATTTTTTTTCTCTCTTTCGTTGCTATCTTTACACCAAGGTTTTCTGTTACCAGTGTCGCACCAGCATAGATCAAATCGTTCGTTTCTGTTATATCACTTGTAGACATCTTCCTAAGCACTGCGTTTACTTTCTTGACTTCTTCAATTACTTTTCTCCTGTGTACTCTTTCCAGATTTGGCAGCCTTTTTCTGTTTGCTTCATTCATTATTGATTTGACTCTCTCCACAATCAGCTTCTCTTCCTCGCTTCACACCTCCATAACCTCATTGTTCCCTCGTACATCAGTTTCAATTTGATCATTCTCGGTCCTGCCTTACTATATCTTCGGTATGATTTAGCATTATTTACATTTCTCTTAATCCTTTCAATTTCGAGATCCGACAGCCATTTCTTTTCTTTAATTTGTCTCACCTCATCCACCAGACGTTGTTCACTTACTTCAACCAAATCACTGTCTTGCCAGATTTTTATCATTCTCTTTCGATATCCTCTTTTATCTGGTTGACTTCGTAAATAGCACTGCATCACTTTTTCATTATCTCGTGTCCACGTTCTTGTTATTCCAACAGTAGCTGCATAACGACTGGGCCTGCGCTGTTGTTCCACAGGGCTTACAGCTCCGGACTCATTTACGCCGTTATCATAAATATTTGGACTGGACATTATATTCATTAAGAGGACAGTGAGTTTAAGGTTACACCACCACCGTTGCTTTTATTGAGGCACCATCTCTAGGGGGGTTGCCAACCAAGGCTGAAGAGCCCCTCCCCTACCCATGAGACAGACTAACTCCCGCCGGACCCCAACCCGGTATTTCTTGGTCTCGGGGAATTATTATTGTTATTATCATCATCATCATCTTCATCATCGTCATCATCACTATCATAACAATAATTAAATCAATAATGATGAAAATATCAACAATTGCAACAGCAACAACAACAATATCGGCAATGTTGATATCATTAGTAATAATATTAATGATAATTAAAATTACAATAGTGATAATGATAAAGATTATTATTATCTTTAGTATTATTACTACTACTACTAATAGTAGTATTGTCGCAATGATGATACTCATCATTATCAATGTTATTATCGTTGTTATTACTATTACTATTATGATAATATTAATGCTAATAATGATAATGGAAAGGATAATAATGATTGTGATGATTATAATTATGATGATAAAAGATATACTAATATTAATGATATTAATATTGACGATGTTACAAATAAAGTTGATAATGATTAATATTAATAACAATAAAAACAACGACACTAACAGTATTTAAAAATGATAATAAGGATATTAATGATAATAGCAATGATAAAGAAGATTGATCAACAAAAGGAAGAAAAAGAAAACACACGAATATGTCCAAGTTTTTACGGTTATACTACTTATTCATGAAATCTTCATCATATTGATGATGATGATTGAGTTAACACTAACAATAATGATAATGGTACTGAAAAAAATAATGATGATAAGGACAATGATAATGATCATAATAGCAATAAGATAATGATAATAATAACAATGACAATAATAATAATAACAAAGTTAATAACGATAATGATAATGAAAGAAAAAAAATAGAAATTTTGATAAAGATAATGATGATAATACTGATGACAATAACAACAATAAGAATAATATTAAAATTAATATTGATAATAATGACAAAGATGATAATAATGATATTACTATCATAAATAATAACGATAACAAGAATAATGATAATGTTAATAATAATAATGATGCTAATTGTAGTAGTAATAATGATAATGATAACAATTATTTTAATAATAGTGTTAATAATAATATCAATAACAATAATAATGACAGCAATGATTATAATAATAATGAAGACTAATGATAATAACAATAATAAAGATAATGATAATAACAATAATAAAGATATTGATAATAACAATAATAAAGATAATGATAATAACAATAATAAAGATAATGATAATAATAATAACAATAATAATAATAATAATGAAAGTAATAATACTTTGAAATAATAATGATAATAAAATAAGAAAAAATTATTAATTGTGAATACAATAATAATAATAGTAATAATAAGAACATTAACAATGACAATAATAATGGTGATATTAATTGTAATAATGATAAAAGTACTGATAATAATGATAATAATAAAATAATAATAATAGTAATAATAATGATAATAATAATAATAATAATAATAAAACAATAATAATCATAAAAACTACGACGACTACAGAGTAATGATAACAACAATAACATAAGAAATACTAATGATAACGACGAAAATATTTATTATGAGAATATTAATGATAATGATAATTATTATTCAAGGAATGAAAATTAAATAATGATGCAAATAATAACAATATAATGGAAATAGATAGGAATAATATTAAGGGTATATTGATAATGATAATGGTAATTATCATGAAAATTATAATAAAAATAAAGATGATAGTAGTAATAATTACAAAATGGCAATGATAAAGATAATGATAATTATGATAATGATAATAATAACAAAGATCATGATAATAGTAATTATAATGGTAATGGCAGCAATAATAACAATGATAATGATACCAATAACAAAAGTTTTAATAATGATATTTATAATGAAAATAAAAAATAATATGGATGATGGAGATGATCACGATGATAACAATAATAATGGCAATCATAATAATTATTATAACACCAGTGGTAATCAGAATAATGACTATAATAACAGTTATAATGACTATCCTGATAATGATAATGAAAATAATAATTATGATGATTGTGATGATAGCAAAAATAGTATTTGAATTAAAAAAGAAAAGCATTATAATGATAATGATTATAACAATAATGAAAAAATAACAATAAGATGATTCATGATGATGGTAAATCTGATGACCATGATAATAGCAAAAATGATGATATCAGTAATAATGTTAATAATAATGACAAGATTGTTGTTACTATAATTTTATTATTATATAAAATGTATATAGTCATTGTAATACTATTAAGGATAGTGATGATAATGACAATGGCAATAATCATATCAATAATATTAACGATAATAATCGTCATAACAATGATAATGACAATAACAACTACTATTGGTAATAGTAGTAGTAGTAGTAGTAATAATAATAATAATAATAATAATAATAATAATAATAATAATAATAATAATAATAATAATAATAATAATAATAATAATAATAATAATGATAATAGTAGTACTAAAAATCATAATAATAATGATAGTGCTAAAAATCATAATAATAAAGATAGAAATATTGGAAATAGTAGTACGATTATTATAGCAACAATACGGACAGTAACAATAGTTGCACTAATAGCGACTATTGATAACAGGAATAAAAAATATTATAATGAAAATAATAATAGCAATGATAAAAATCAAAGATAATAATAATTATAATTGCAATCATAATCATAATAATAATAATAATATCAACTACAGTAACAATAATGATAAGAAAGTAATAATGATGAAAATAATGATCACAATAATATGGTAATATTAAAGACACTGACAAAAATGATGATATGAATAATAAGAGCTGCGATAAGGATAACAATGATAATGTTGATAATAACAACTATAATGAAAATAGTGATAATGATGTCAAGAATGATAATAACATCAATAATGATAACATTATTAAAAAACAAGAATAATGAGAGAAAAAGAGAAATAGAAAATACTAATAATGAAACTGAGCAAAAATGTAATAAGAAAAAAGTAACAACGGCAAAGATAACATTAACATTGGTAATTTATGATAATGATGGTAATAATGTTGACAATAATGATGATAATAATAATAGTAATAATGATGATAATAAAAATAGTAATAATGACGATAGTAATGACAATAATAATGACGATAATAATAACAATAACATTGATAATAATAATAGTGATGATATTAGTGATGATGATAATAATAATGATAAGGAAAATAATAATGATGATAATAATAATAATAACAGTAATAACAATTTGAGTTTAGGAAATATGTATAATAAGAAGCACAATACAGATGTTTCTAATATGTATAATGAAAATGACATTAATGATAATAATTATGATGATAAAAATAATTCTTCATCTTATTCTTTCTAGTTGCAATAGTATCATTACATTGATAATATGAGTAATAATAATAATAACAATATTAATGATAATGATGATAATAACAATAAAAGTAATAACGATGAATAGGGCATTGATACTGATATTAATAATGACACATTAATCAAGATAACAATAATAATCACAGTAATTTTAGCAACATTAGTAATAAAATCTATAATAATTATAATAATGATGGCACTACTACAACTACTACTACTACTAATGATGATAATAATAATGATAATATAAACACCATCAATACCATATTAACAACAATAAAAACGAAAATAATAAAAATAGTGATGGCAGTAATAGAAATAATAATAATGATAATAATGGTAATATTAATTAGAAAATAATTTTAATTATATTATGAAATAATAATGATAATGATAATGATAATAATGAAAAAAAAGTTATACTGGTAATAATAATGTTATTTATAATCATTATGATTAAAATATTAACTATTACAATAACAATATTAGAGCAATAACAATAATAATATTGGCAATAATAATAACATTGGCAATAATAATAATAATAATAATAATAATAATAATAATAATATAAAAACAATATAGGTAAAAATGATGAAAATAATATATGTAGTAATGATAATAGCAATGATGATAATATTAGTAATGGTTATCTCTAATCTCTAATGATAGTATTATTGATATTAACGATAAAACCAATACTAATAATAATACAAATGATTGTGGTTTTGATTATAGGAGCAATATAATACTGATAATAATGATAAAAATAATAACAGTAATAACAATGATAATAATAATAATAACAGTAATAACAATAATCATATTTATAGTAATGATAATTAGAATAGTAATGGTATTAGCAATATCAGTGATAATAATAATCATCATTATCATTATGTTAAACAATAACAACATGAAAATAATCATAACAATGAATGATTATATAAATTAATAATCACAACAATGAATTAATTATATAAATTGAAACAAGTATGATAATTACCAATGTAATAATAAAAAACATTATTTATGATAATGATATTAATAATAATGATTATCATCTGATAATGATTATAATAGCAATATTGTTATTACTGTTGATGACAGATATTGTAACAATAATAATAATAATGATAATGATAACAATAATTATAATAAGAATTATGATAATGAAAATTATAACAAATATCAGCCATAATATCGGTAAAATAATGAAATAATTACAGTAATAATATAGTAATTTAAGTAAATAGAACCCATAAAAAACATCGACCCTTGGTATGGAAATCTTGCTGCCACCACGTGGTTAGTTCGTCCAGAAACGTTAGTTTATGTGCCAGGAAAGTTAGAGGCGTCTAGAAGAGGGTAAACAAAACTAGATAGGAAGTATGCAAGTGTAAAGAAATGACCATACCAAGTTTTAAAGGTTAACACTTGGGTTAGCGTGGGTTTTATGTCCGAGGTGGAGTGCGCGTCGGCCTAAAGGTCTGGCCTTTTTTCGCCATTTTTCGCCCATCTAGCCGAAATCGAGTTTAATGCATTTGCAAGGAGTTCCAGCTTCTCTAAAATTTCAAGGCCCGACTGCTGTTTTGTGGGTGGCAGCGGTCCCTTCCGATGTCGACCGAAATGTTATTTTTTTCACATTACCTTAAGGGGCCCTCACACGATCAATTTTTTCGTCAATTAATTGGTATCAATTTACTGACGTCAATGAATTGATGGAAATCACTGTGCCCTCACACGGTCAATGATTTTACTTCAATTTTCAGTTTGATTCATAATTTCGAGATGAAAGCATCTGTGTCACTCGGAGTAGTGCTTGCTCTGGACACTCCAAAGCGAAAGAAGAGGAGTAAGTGGGTAAAGAAATGTATCTCTGTCGAAGGGAACAATGACATTTTTCACTATATATACATATATATATACACACACACACATATATATATATATATATATATATATATATATATATATATATATATATATATATATATATGTATATATATATGTATATATATATATATATATATATATGCATATATATATATATATATATATATATATATATATATATATATATATGTATATATATATGTATATGTATATATATATGTATATATATATATATATAAGATGTATATATGTATGTATATATATATATGTATATATATATATATATATATATATATATATATATATATATATATGTATATATATATATATATATATATATATATATATGCTCACTTTCTTTCTTCTTTTCAGCCATGATTACGATGACTACTCTTTCACTGCTGCAAGGGAAAACACTTAATTATTGATCAATATTGACGCTTTGCCCACACACGCTCAATTTTATTGAAGACCCATCAATAAATATCAAAGGAGTTTTGATCTATCAATGAATTGACTCAATGACATTGTTTCAATTAAATTGATATCAATGTCCCCCTCACACGGTCAATTTCTCCATCAATTAATTGACGTCAATAAATTGATATCATTTAATTGACGAAAAAATTGATCGTGTGAGGACCCCTTTAGAATATCGGCAATTGTGACGTAATGATTAGAGATAATAAAAATGAGATTATTTGCTGAAAGCTTATTCAATTTCGCGTAAAATAAGTCCAACCTTTAATTTTTTCGAAATAATTTTTAAAATCTGGCAAGCGACCAAAAAACAATAACAAAGAAATTTTTCATACAAATAAATAAACATTATAAGCCAGTCATATGGAGAATTTTATTTTCAATGTTTTCAGCATACATAATATGTATCATACATACATGATCTATGAGAAAAACATTTCGAAAATGCAAACCTCCCCCACCCCCATATGGGGGTAGGATTGCCAAATGATCCGGATCATCGCCAAAATTTTAAAGAATATTGGTTAGGCTAAGACACACTTCAGGTAAAAATGTAATTAAAATCTGTTCATAACTTTTTGAGTTAGAAAGAAAAAAATCCTGGATCCGAACCATGTCCCGCATTACCACCAAAGTGCAATCGGCGTCCCAGTTAGGTTAAAACACACTTCTGGTTAAAATCTCATTGAAATGTGTTCATAACTTTTAGAAATATCAGAAACAAAGAAACAAAAAACAACAAACAAACAAAGAAACAAGCGGAAGTAACAATATAAGTAAACAAAAGGACATGAGATACACGAAAAATATCTATATATCTTTACATACCTTATATACATATATTTACACCACTCTGCACTAGTATATCGTATTTCCCGGGCGTCTGAGTGTGACAATTGGTCGTGTCGTCCCGTAGAGTTAAACAGCTCGGATCCGCGGGTGCAAAGAGAGGTGACTCATGGTCTAATGATAATTATATCATATACAAGTATTTCATACATAACTTTATATGTAAAATGTAAAGAAAAATAAAAGAAAAAAATCGCGGTGTTTGGGTCCATCACATTTTTACGCATAGCACACGCATTTTCTGTCCGATTTTAATGTATCATTTTGTAGCTGAATAATAGATCTATTACATGCTGTAATAAGGATTTGCAATATGTTCATGTGCGTTTTATAAAAGTGACATATATTACCAGTATCCCTTCTCATCGTGGAAATTAAGAAACCATAGAAAATACCGTCCGCCTTCATCTCATTCTCTCATCTAATTTATTATCATGTCATTTATCTTCATCTTAGATGATTATTTTAAATGCTCAAATCTTCAGACTCCTTTAGATCTAGCTTTTCAATAACCGAGAGAGTGCATATAGAGATACCTTAAATATGAAGTCCGTAGGAATTACATTTACTTAATAAAAGATTCCATCAGACTTACAGAACCTTAAAATTAGCTAATAAAAGTTCACTTAAAAAATGACACTAAAAACGAACAAGAAATTCAAAAATCAACAGGAGAAAAAACTCAAAGTTAAAATAAGAAATCCTAAAACGACGTATATAAAAAAGAGCACATCGCATTCCTTAAGAAATATAAAAGATACTCCATCTTACCACCATACGGTGTGTGCCCTTGCAACCAAAACCATAGAATACAAGCAAAACGAACCATCCAAACGCAGGGTCACACGGCTGAGAGATGCTCGGGCTGTATTCTTACCCCTTCAGCAAATGAGTATATAAGAATGAGGGGACTCTTGGGTCAAAAAAGGTCAATATGATATACTTCTCAATAGTGGACGTTGCATTCTCCCACAATTAAGTTCCCTATTTCACTCTAAAAAAATACTCGTGGAGAAGCTTAAATTATAAAAAAAAAGAACTGAAAAGCCTTAAAACTCAAAAGAGAACAGGTTTAAAGAAAGAATGCTTCCTTCAAATGGACGGAATGTACTCATCTTTTCGGAATATTAAAAGAAATCGAATAAAATGTATAAAAGAATAATACAATCAGGAATCTTTGATTCACAAAAGACCACCAACTGCAGTAATAATTAGAATAATTCATACCCGGCTTCCTTGAAGCTCTACGCGACCTGGGCACTGTAAGATATGTTGCGTGGCCAGGGGTAACTTGCAACTCTCCGCCCAGGTTCCCTCGTTTGCGGTGGCGCCGCTTCAACTTGCCGTGGTTCGCTACAGTAACACAAAAGATATATTAATATTGTTATAATCATTGTAATTGTTGTCATTATTATTATCATTGTTAGTAATAGTTAAATGATAATGATAATTTGAGTAATAATGAAGATAATAATAATGATAATAATAATAAAATTACTAATAATAAAATTGATAATATCAATAGTAGTAATAATGATAACTATTGATAATCATTATCATCATCATTACCATCATAATCATGATTATAGACAGTCTAATAATGACTATAGTAATGATAAAAATAATAACAATAATGAAAATATCAATGATAGCAATAACAATGATAGTTATAACATTAATGATAATAATAATAATAATAATAGTAATATTTATAATAATTATTATTTTTTTATTATGATTATAATGAGAGTAATAATAATGATGATAATGACAACAATAATGATAATAAATGATAATTAAACAATAAAAATAATCATCAATATGATAATAAAAACATTAATTATGATAATAAGAATAAAGATAATAATAATAATATCAATAATGATAATATACTGGTAATCATAATAGCAACAAAATAATTAAATTATGATAGCAAAGATAAAATTAACAACGATTAATACATTGTTGATGATAACGTCGGTAACAATTACAATAATAATAAACATAATATTGGAAATGAAAAATTAATAATAATAATAATAATAATAATATTGATGATGATAAAAACAATAACACCATTTTCAATGTTGGGAACGACAAACATAATACGCAAATGACAACAACACTAATAATAAATATATGAATAACAATAATGACAATAATGATAAATGATAATAATTGTAATAATGATAATATTAATACTACTAATGACAATTATAATAATGACGGCAATGAGAATAATATTGATAAAACCAGTAATAATGATAATGTTATTATAGCTTTAATCAGAATGACGCTAATAATAATGATGATAATGTGAATGATAACAATAATAATGATATTATTGGCAATGAAGTAGATAATAATAATAATAATGAAAATAACGATAAGGAAAAATATATTAAAAGATATAATAACAGTAATAACGACAATAATAACAATAACGATAATGATGATGATGATATCATTAAAGATAATAAGAATAATAATGATAATAAAAATGCAACGATAATAATAATCATAATCATGATTATTATCATTACTATTAGTATTATTTTTATTATCATTATTATATCAACAATAATATAAATCTAATAGCAATAGAAACAATGATAATGATCAAATTAACCAAATAATAATAATAATAATAATAATAATAATAATAATAATAATAATAATAATAATAATAGTAATAATAATAATAACAGAAATAATAACAAGAACACTGATAATGATGATGATAGAAATTAAACTAAAAATAATGATAAAAACAATAATAGTAATAATAGTCATAATAATGATCATAGTAATGATAATAATATCGAAAATGATAATGTTGATAGTAATGATAATATCACCGATTACGAAAATAACTAATATTTCCATTACTATTTTTACTATTACATTACGTTTCATGATAAGGATGATAATGATATTGTTTACATTGATAATATAGTAATATTGAGAATGAGGATGATGATAATAAAAGTCATTTTAAGAAATAAGAATACTATAGTAATAAAAATAGCAATAGTTATATAAAATCAATTACAATATTAATTATCATATAAACAATAGATAATCATCTTCATAATCACCATCATCATCATCGTAATAATAAAAGTATTGATAATAATGGTACTAGTAATAACTGTAAAAATGATATAATTGCAATGTTGACAATAATAATGATAATATAAATAATAGTAGTAATAATTATAACACTAATAATGATAATAGCAAAACCGACAACAATAACAATAGAAATAATAATGATAATATTAACACTAAGAAATGGTAACAATGATCATAAAGATAATGATGGTAATAATAATAGTGACAACGATGATAATGATAGTAATGATATTGAAAATGACAATAATAATAATAATGATAATAATAATAATGATAATGATAATAATAACGATAATAGTAATAATGATAATGATAATAACAACACTAATGATGATAATAATAACGATGATAATAGTAGTAATAGTACTACTACTAATAATAATAATGATAATGATAGCAACAATAATCAGAATGATAAAAATAATAATAGTGAATGTGAATATGAAAATAAGTACATTGATACTACAAATTTGACGATAAGGATAATGATAATATCAGTAATAATGATACTGACAATAGAAATTATAGCAATGACAATAGATATAATAAAAAGGAAAGTAGTGACAATGATTATGAGAATAATAATAATAGTAATAGTAATAATGATAATGATAACAACAATGACAACAACAACAACAACAACAACAACAACGAGATGCAAAACAATAACATTAATGATTATACACGTAATCATAATAATCATATTTATGATGATAATAACAATACGAGTACGAATAATGGCAATGAAAATATTAATAACAATCATATCAAATGATGATGATGATAGAATAATGATGATAATGATTATTATTATCATGGTAATGATGATGATGATAGTGATTACGATGATGATAATGATGATGGTGATGATAATGATGATGGCAAGGATGATAATGATAGTGATGATAATGATGGTGATGATAATGATGGTGATGATGATAATTATGATGATAATGATAATGGTGATAATGATGATAATGATAAATATGATAATGGTGATGATAATGAAGATAATGATTTTAATAATGATAAAGATGATTATGATAATGATATTGATGATGATAAGGATAAAGATGATGATAATAATGATAATAATAAAAATAATGATAATGATAATAATAAAAATAATGATAAGGATAATAATAATGCTATTGATACTAATGATAATCAGAATAATAGTAATAATAATGATAATCAGAACGATAATGATAATAATTTTACTAATGATAATAATATTACTAAATGTAATATCATGGTAATAATAAAGATGATGATAATGACATTGTGATACTTTTAATACTACTACTAACAAAAGTAATGATAGTAATAATAATGATAATAATAATAATAATAATAATAATAATAATAATAATAGCAATGTTGTTATAACAATAATGATAATTATGAAAACAATAATACGAGTATGAATGATGATATTAATTACAGCAATATTATTATCGGAAGTTATTATTATTTTGTATTTATAACAATATTGATAATAATTATCATAGCAAATATATTAATAATACTGATGATAATGGTGATATGTAGAATGATAATAATGATGACAATAATAATAATGATAATTGCCATTATTACTATTACTACTATTATCATCATTATCAGCTTTATAACAACAACAAAACAACAACAATAATGATAATATTGACAATAAAAATATGCCGATAGTATTACTTGTAATGATATGAACAGTAACAATGGTGATAATGATATGAAATGATAATAATAATAACGGAAATGATATCAACAATAATAATATTTA
>NC_091569.1:24437782-24452782 GCF_042767895.1 Penaeus vannamei | reverse complement strand
CATAGTATCAACACGGTAGAGTGTTTTTTCCTTTCATATATGTATATATATGTATGTATGTATATATATATATATATATATATATATATATATGTGTGTGTGTGTGTGTGTGTGTGTGTGTGTGTGTGTGTGTGTGTGTGTGTGTGTGTGTGTGTGTGTGTGTGTGTATATATGCATACACACACACACACACACACACACACACACACACACACACACACACACACACACACACACACACATATATATATATATATATATATATATATATATATATATATATATATATATATATATATATACATACATACACACACACACACACACACACACACACACACACACACACACACACACACACACACACACATATATATATATATATATATATATATATATATATATATATATATATATATATATATAACTAATAAGTGCCCAGAGACGGATGGAAAGGTCGATACTGGGAATTAGTTTAAGAGATCGGATGAGGGCGACGTGGATCAGAGAACAGACAAAAGTGGAAGATATACTCGGGAGCATCAAAAAGAATAAATGACAATGGGTAGGGCATATATGTCGGCGGCAAGACGACAGATGGACAACGAATGTAACAGACTTGACTATAGATAACAGAAAGAGGCCAAGGGCCAGACCAATGACAAGATGGCGTGGCGAAATAGCGTAATTTGGGGGTCAAGACTGGAAGCAAAAAACCCAAGACAGGAAAAGCTGGAAAGGATTGGGAGAGGCCTACTCTTGTAGTGGATTGATTCAGGCTGATGATGATGATATGTATAGATGTATGTCGTGTGTGTGTTTGTGTTTGCGTGTGCATATTTATATGTCGTATGTGTGTGTGAGAGAGAGGGACCGTTTGGGCAGCGTAAAATTGGCGTTTTACCTATTGTGGATCCAAAAGATAGCAGGAAATACTGGAGGTCATGACCGCTAAAACAGGTATGATATGTGTTTCCAGAATGTTTAAGTATTCACTTTCGTCGGTGAATATCTTCTACATAGAAAATGCACTCGGTGTGAGTGATTTTGCTTTCTGTGTGTCTGAAAGAGGTAGAGGTAGAGAGAGAGAGAGAGAGAGTAAGTGTGATAATCATAACAACAGGGTAAGCAAAGCCCAGCTACATACGAGGAAAGTAAGAAAAGACCGGTCGTTCCGGTTGGCATTGTCTCTGTAAAAGGGATGAGGAAGAGATTTGGGCGGGGATCTCGGTGCCTTCCGCTGCCTGGTCCTCAATCCACGAGGATACACAGTTTATCACGCCTAGCGGTTTCACGCCGGGGTCTCGTGATGTGCTGTTGGAGGTTCTTTGCAGTGTGGAGTTCGTGGGCAGTGCTTCGAAGAATTGGTACACTAAAATCTGATAAATAGTACATTTATTACTTGATAAAAAGGGATGATAATCAATATATAGAGTTTTAAAATACCTTATTCGTTACTTTCTTCATACAACAGAATACAATTTTCACTAAAAACCGAAAAGATTGTACATTAAACCTGGCATTTTTTACAATATGTTCTATTACGTATTCATTTAATATTGGAAGAACAAATAAAAAACATTAAAGTCTGTGCATGTTATTTCTGACT
This sequence comes from Penaeus vannamei, assembly GCF_042767895.1. Lineage (NCBI taxonomy): Eukaryota > Metazoa > Arthropoda > Malacostraca > Decapoda > Penaeidae > Penaeus > Penaeus vannamei. The sequence continues at coordinate 24,451,173 of NC_091569.1, read as the reverse complement.
TCTTGCACATACGCAGTCCTTTCATACTTTGCCATACTCAATACGATAAATGAAGCACATTCCCAATAACCTTCGTTATCATTTAAGTATATATATATCTATATATATATATCTATATATATATATATATATATATATATATATATATATATATGTATTCGTTTGTATAAATATATATATATATGTATTCGTTTGTATATATATATATATATATATATATATATATATATATATATATATATATATATATATATATATATATATATACAAACATAGTAACATATATGTATGTATTCATATCTATCTATCTATATATATATAGATATACACACATATGTATATACATATATATCTACACATATAAATACAAATATATATATATGTATGGGTATATGTATGTCTACATGTATACATACACACACACACATATGTGTGTGTGTGTATTATAAATACATAAGGATAAGTCTGATATGCGAAGCTGAACCTCGCCCGGCCTGTGCCGACAAATGTCGACTCGATCAACGTGTCAGCGAGTGCTGACGCGACAGTGCTTACTCCTTACCCATCGTGGTGCCCAGCCACAGCAGTAGCCTCCGGGCGACAATTGCAACTTCTCGCGCCTGGGCGAGGCGCGAACCGCCGACCCCTCGGATGAAAAGCCGACACGTTACCACTGTACTAGCCTGGAGGCTTATAAATACATGTGTATAAATACATATAAATATAGAGTCAGGAACCAGGGTTAGCTACCCACGTCCCAAGCATTTTCCCACCTACCCAAGTCCCCTACCCTCCATCTCCCCCAAACCCCCTCCCGTTGTTTCCTTTCCCTCTCTATCTATTTTCAATATATCTGTCCAGGTTAATAGCGTTTTAGAGTAGAATTTTTATCGTATATATATATCTATACAAACAGCGTGTCTTGTTTATACGCATTTTTATATGAATATAGACTTGATATACTTATTCATACAAATGTTATACTCATTTTTTTTAGTGAGGTCAACTTCACACATGGTTATTCAGGTCAAGTCAGGTCAGGTCTTGTCAAACAATGACATGTCTTCCCTTTTGTGACCTGTCTTAGTGCTATTTCAAATTATTTTCCATAATTTTTTTTCTGAATGCTAATTTCATTTATACAACGTAATAATTTTGATAAAGCGAATCAGCATTACGATAGTCACTGTTATTTTTCGTTATCAATGGATTTACCGTAAATTAAGATTTACTTCAGGTTTGCGTGAATACATTTGGATTTAATAATATTATTGTATATTTGTGCACATTCTGAAATATATTTTGTCATAGTTATGAGTCTTCTTTATAGATATATTTTTCTTTACTTATTCACATTTGGTAAATCCTTTATTTCACTTATTGGTAATTTGATCATTTAATTTTGCGATCACTATGTAGATATTTTCCATTTCTTTCCTTTCATACGATAATCGTTAGTATGCCGACCTGATTTTCAGACATTTTCCTCATTAATAATGAACACGAACCTCATTTCACCATTATTATTGTTGTTAGTGTTTACGTTCTCCTGTATGTGGCGGGCTGCACAAATATCGCCAGAGCGATCTAGCGCGGAGCCGCGCCCTTTCTTATATGGCTATATGTAAGATTATCGCTGGTATTTCCCAACGAGATGGGATGCCCAATTTGCGTTCTGCGTATGAGCTCATCGATGATATATCCCTTCTACGGTTGGGTCCGTAATCACTTTTCCTCAGAGAATTTCTTTTAAGTATATATCATTTACGGCTGTCAGTTGTCCAAGGGAAACTGACCCAAACCCGCTTGCATCATACGTTGCTATGTTCTGCAACAGACCTGTCACCATTTCATACATTTTATGTTCTAATTAGAGTGCTATTTTTATGATTTCGTATAGTAGTTGATTAATGTTGCACAAAGTAAGTTTATTGTTATTGCCCCCTACCTACATACCTGACCCTCCCCCCATGCTCACCTCTTTTACCCCCACCCCCTACCCCATCCTTCCCTTAGCCTCCTGCCCACCCACTCCTCCCCTTTGCTTATTTCTTCCACGCCATCCTATTCCTTTTTTACTCACTCTCGCTTTGATCTGTATTTTAATATTTCTAAATCTAATATGAACACTAATGTTTTCTATGCATGTACTATACTCTGACTTACTCATTTCATAACTCTCACCCATTCACTTAATCAACTCGTCTACTCACCACTCACGCAACCACATATGGACATCGTCTCTCCTTGTACAAACCACGTTAATTGCACAAGAATTACATGAGTACTGTTTCCGAGAAGATAATCGACTTGCGCCAATAGTGTATTCTTGCCTTGTATTACGTACTTATCATGCATACGTTGTCTTGAGAAAGCATATTTGATGTAATGAGTTGCTACCGAAAATATGAGTACTGCATTACCTACTTTCATTACCGCTTACCTCGAATAGTTGTTGTTGACGTGTGATAGACAATTTCAATGAAATCATGTAGAACATTTATTTACTATTAGTCAGACATATACTGTATGCACTATTGCACAATACACTGCTGAACTTTGCTTACTTGTAGTTCTGCACAATGCTTATCTCTTATAGATTTTCATCTGCTATCTGAGGCAATTGCAACTCAAGCAAGTCCTTGCAGACTATTGCAATTGTCTCCCCAAGCAAGCTCCTCTGTCTATCCTTGGACAGTGAATCAATGAGAATTGAAAATTCATCTTACGGCCCTTGCTATCACACAACCCTCCCCCCCACTGTCTACCATCCTGTCTCTGTCCCCGGTGTACTTCTCTCAGAGTGAACGCCAGCACCATCCCGTCGAAGTCGACGGTTATTAGCATATGCTGAGCGATCTGAGGAACCAGGGTTAGCTACCCACGTCCCAAGCATTACTGACCAGCGACCTGTCTTCAATGCTGCTTGACACTTGACAACAGGTGTACAGAGAGAGATCACCCAATTGGTGAGGCATTGTTATCACCCACTTGGCGTGATCCTCCTGAGCAAAAGCCATTAGACTTGAGCTTGACTGATACTTTTTGACAACAGACTACACAGAAAGCTCCGCCAATTTATCGTAGTTCGCCGCGACAATTGGCCAGGCCTTCTCTTGTAGTAAGTGCCCCACTACCGCTCCCTTGGAGAGCGAGGCTACAAACCTGGTCTGGACCCTCTGGTCCTGGACATAGATTGTGGCCATGCACCAAGGGCGACTTTTCGGTGCCTAACTCTTGCCCTTTCCTTCTGACTTCCTGGTGCAGCCTGGGCCTGCGGGAAACGCCGATTTCCAACATTCGCCTGGGCTGTGGTGACGTGATCACACCCCCCTTGTAGCAGGATTGGGGTGCAGAGCGTTTACCACACCAAAACTCCGAGTTCAGCCCATCCAGGGGGATCTCCTGTCCTGTGGTGCTGAAGGATCGAGTGTAGGGAACAGAGCTTTTTTGAGGCCCTTCATAAGACCTCACCCTGAGAGCAGGTAGGATAGTCCCCGAAAGGGGACCAATTTGTTTTATACTCTCTTCATGACCACAAAATGTATCAGACCATGGCAGTCACCCTGGAGCCTTTCAAGGTTACAGGGGGGCGAAAGAAAAACCAAAAGCAGGCCGAACGTGTCCGGCCTGCTGAACCGAGCAAGGACAAGACAGAAACACCAACCACAAAGTCTGTCCATGCACACCAGACTGAGGGAAGCATGAACTCCCCTCAGAACTCCCTCAGTCAAGAAGGGGCTCCAGCTGTACCAGCCAAAACAGCTGCCCCCACTTCCAAAGGCCTTAAACCCCTGCAAAGGGAAGGCGTGAAGCGACGAAGGGTGGAAACTGACTCTGAAGAAGAGGCAGAACACACCCCAAGTCGACTAACGCGGTTTAAGGTACCAAAAAATCCTGAAGACTTCGACAATGCATACCAGCTGGTAAGGGCATTGGAGAAGGAAAGAAATGTGAGATTATCAATCCGAATCTCCAGAGATGAGGGCATGATCATTGCCCCCAAAGACAAAGCCACCATGAACTTCCTGCAGGAAATCAAGGTGCTAAAAGATGGGAGGAAGGTGTGTATCTCACCACTGACCTCCCAAGAGAAAAAGTCCAAGATGGTGCTACTTGACTTTCCACTAGGGTTCGACGTGGAGGTGATCACGTCTCTCCCACAAGTGGCGGAGGCTTCCCGCATGATCAAAGGGAAGTCTCCAACCAGGCAAGTCCTTGTTATCCTCAAGGGAGCCCCAATCACCACCCTTGATACAAGCTCAGGACATATGTGCCAGAGCCCTTGAGGTGTTTCACGTGCCAAAAATTTGGGCATCACCAGGCCAACTGCAAGGCCAAAGCCAAATGTGGTGTACGCAGCGAGGCACACAAAACGGAAGTGTGTATTAAGGCACACAAAGATGGCCAGAAGGACACAACAGCCAAGTGTCCAAACTGTGCCAAAAAACATCATGTCTGGAGCCTGGCTTGCTCTGTCAGGAAACAGGCAGTGATTAAAAAGCAGGAGCTAGCCAAAAAGCGTCCTGCCTTTGTCCCTGCGCCCCCAGGCACCTATGTCTGGGGCCAAAACAAAAAACAAAATCAAAAAGAAAAGACTCCCCGACCTCCTAAGAGGAAGGAGTCGCTATGGCTATGACCCAAACTGTGGCGGCTTTGAAGGGAAGGAAGCTAGAAGCCTCCAAACCGATAACGAACAGCGCCCCCCTCCCTAAATCCTCGGATGGCAGGCTAGCTTCAAAAGAAACATCACATAGAACCCCAGCTAGTCTATCAGGACAGGCTGAAACTGTGCAGCAGGCCGAGTCTGTACAGCCAAAGTCTCGTCCTCCGACCCGAGGTGACACTTACAACCTACGCCCTACACCCCTCGGTAAGGCCTTAACTGGAGTGTCTGACTTAGAGGAAGTTGTACAATCCTCAATCAACGAGGATCTGTAGTTATCTGATGCCACCAGCACTGGGGCATCTGAAGCTGAAGCAAGTGACACTAACCATCATGGCACACAATCTAAGCATTCTGCAGTGGAATATCTGTAGCTATAAAAGCAAGAACTCCTTTCTCCAGTCAATTGTGCGAGCAAGGAGCATTGACGTCGTCATGCTCCAGGAGACACTAACAATGGGATCCGTGTGCTTCTCAGGATATCATGCCTTCACCACTCCAAACCTGGATGGTGCTAGAGGCCTGATGACCCTGGTAAAAGAAGCTATCCCTTGCTCCCTAATAGCCAACCCGCCACACTGTGGAGATGGTGTTGAATCTCTTGCTGTTGAGATTCAACTACCTGGGGGCTCTATAAAAATATATAATATTTATAGCAAACCACTGTGTGAGAGCTTAGATTTAAACCAGGCCTGTGCTACTGCAGCACAAGACCGAGTGATCATAGGGGGAGACTTCAATGCACACATGGCCATGCTGAATCCCCACAAAATGCCGAACGCGGCAGGCATTCACATAGCAGAAGTGCTTGAGACATTCCCTGAGATCGCTCTTCTCAACACCAAAGAACCAACGCATGTTGTTGCCACTGCAACAATGGTGGAGAGAATTCGGTGGTGTGTCGATGATATGGTTACTAGTGATCACTACGGCATAGTCACCACACTAATGGATGCAGGTCCAGCCCAAAGACCACATCACATTCCTAAAAGGCTTGGCTCGATGTCTGAAAGACAATGAACCCAATAACAATAATGAAAACGTAGATGTGCTAGAGGCAAGGCTAATCCAGGCCATAAACCAGGCAGCCTCACAAACCATTCCCAAAACTCGCCCATGGTCCAGAACTCACAAAGACGCCTGGTACTATAATGACGAGATCAAAGAGGTCAACCACAGGGTTAATATGTGTAGAAAAAACTTCCGACGGCAAAGATCTCCCGACAATCTGGCCCTGTTGAGGGAAGCTGTTGTGGATGCCAAGGAAACTGCCAACAGAGTAAGGCAGGAAAAATGGCTGGAATGGTGCCAGTCTTTTGGGCACCAGACCAGCCTTACAGAGTTGTGGAAACGGGTCAGGCAAGCGACAAGCCGCCAAGCCCCGAAATGTACTCATCATGACCGACAATCAGAGGCTAACAGATTGGTGCTTGAGTTCTCTGCCAGAACCAGCACCAACAATCTGCCTCCAATGATGAGAGAAAAACAACAAAACTTAAATCCAGAAAGACTTGCTCTCATAAGAGACAAGGCACTCGAAGCTGATGAAACAGATGCCTTGTTCTCTCTTAGGGAAGTAAGAAAATCATACAAATCCAGTTCTGGGTCAGCACCGGGATCTGATGGGATCTCTCACCCTATCATTTCGCATCTAGGCCTTGCAGGAGAACTTGCATTCTTGCAGGTTATCAACAAATCCTGGCAAACAGCCACGGTGCCCATGAGCTGGAAACAAGCCACAATAGTTCCCATCCCAAAGCCAAAGGAGCCTGGCAAGTACCGTCCCATCTCTCTTCTCAGCTGCCTGGGTAAAACAGCTGAGAAGATGGTACTCAACAGGCTCCGATGGAAAACGGGTCCCCCCCCATGAACACCTGCACGGGTTCACAAGGGGTAAGAGCACTGCTCATAGCATTTCCACACTCTTAAGCACAATCTGCACCTCGCCCGCCGTGGTTGTCTTCCTTGACCTGGAGAAGGCTTTTGAGTTGGCAAGTCCACTTACCATTCAAGAGACCCTAATCCACAAAGGAGTCAAAGGCAGACTCTTGGCCTGGATAGCTGACTGTTTTAAAAATAGATCAGCAAATGTCAGATTTCAAGGCCACCTCTCACAGCACATGCCACTTGTAAATGGAACTCCTCAGGGAGGGGTTCTTAGTCCAGCCCTGTTTAATACCCTCATGTCCAACATACTCGACATTCACCTGCCAGAGGGATGCAAGATCATCTCTTATGCAGATGACTTGGCAATCATAGCCTCTGACAACCACTGCCTTACTAGAGCTCAGCGTTGTCTGAACCTGGTGTCTGAAGAGTGTTGTAGGACGGGTCTAAAAATATCAGCAGCAAAATCCAAAGCAATGGCACTGAGAACCAATGTCAGAAACAAAAAACTCACCATACAGGGTATGGATCTGGAATGGGTGAAGGATTATCTATACCTTGGTGTATGGATAGGACACACACTCACTTTCAAAAAGGAGATCCAATACCTGCTTGACAGAACCAAGGAAAAACTGTCAGTCATGAAAGTCATGACAGGGAGACACATAGGAGCAGGACACAAAGTACTAAGATCATTCTATGTACATGCTGTCCGTCCTATTATTGACTATGCATCTGTCACCCTCATTGCTTCCAGCACAACAGTAAAAGAAAAACTGGAAACAATACAAAACGAAGCAGTCAGGATAATTCTAGGTGCACCTAAGTGGACAAAGGTCATCAACCTCCTCATGGAAGCTGATTTACCGTCCATGGACACTAGAATAGATCTAATGGCAGCACAGTTCCTTTCCAAGGTCCTGTAGGCACCCACAAACTCCTATCTAAGACAAAGAGTTCTCAGACGCCTACAACAAGATTATCAGTTGTTTGCAGACAATTCCTGGCTCACACATACAGCCAGAGTTTTGATACGCTTTCAACTAAAAGATTCATTGCTTGCCAAGGGTATGGACTCCCCTCACCCTGATTACAAAGAACCCCCGCCGTGGGCAAACGAAATGATCGAATTCTCAATTCTAAATCTCACAATGAGAAAAGATCAATATTCCATGCCTAGCCTAAAGGCACAAGCACAAAGGGTCATTGAACAAATAACTCCGCCGGGTAGTATAACTTACTACACGGACGGATCCGTGGATCCAATAAACCATACTGCAGGCGCCGGCTTTGCAACAAAGGATACCACAGCATCCATTAGGGTCACTGACAATGCCTCAACGCTTCAGGCTGACATTGACACACGCGGCCCTGAGGGGAGGGCACGTTGTCATTCATACAGATTCAAGAGCAACTATTGACAGCTTACAGCATAGCATGCCCCCAGATAACATCTACCTCTTGACAACAGTACTATACGTAGCCCAAAGAATCCTTAGTCAAGGTAGAAGAATCATCATAAACTGGATCCCAAGCCACATAGGCATACAAGGGAACGAGCTTGCTGATAAACTAGCCGAAAAGGGCAGGGGTATGCCCCATCTTCCATGATCGTTAAACCCAGCCGAAGGGGACTGAGCCAAGGTACCAAAGCTGCAGCGTGTGCGGTCCTCCGGGGAGCACATAGAGAAAACATCACAAAATCGCTCGCTGCCAAGTGGTACTCAGATGCTTCAGGCTATGAGCCACTGGCCCTTCCTCCAAATACAAAAAGAGGTACCGAAGTCATACTATTCAAAGACTAGGTTACCAATGCGCTTGGCAAATTATTGACAGTGAGTCTGTAAACACTGCGGCGAGCCTAACGCCACCCTGTTACATTACTTGCAGAATTGTGTACACACACAATTTCTGAGGCAGGGACCACCCACCACAGCCGCCGGGCTGGTAAAAAGGGTGTGCAACATGCTTTCACCATGGCAGCTGGATCGCTTGCTTGCAATCCAGCCACCGCGGTAAGCATGCAGTTCAAAGAAAAAGAGTTAACTAGAAATAGCTAACACAGGCCGCGCCACCCCAGAGAAAAGGCCCGGGCGAAGCATGACTTCGCAAATCTAACTGAACTGAACTAAACTGACCAGGGGTGACGGCCCTGACCAGACCTCCCCTGGGGGTGTCGCTCCCACACGCGCGTTACCGCTCGGGGCGCCCTTGGGCTCCCTTTGCCCACAACTGCACCAGCACGAGACATAGCCACGCCACGCTACCTTTTCAGAATTAACCTCCAAACCAGAATTGTGTCTCCATAACCCACCAAAGTCAAAGGAAAACAAAATCCTGACAGTGAGTGAATGAGAGAGAGAGAGGGGGGTGGGTGGAAGGGGATAGAGAGGGGGGTGGGTGGGAGGGGAGAGAGAGAGGGGGATGGGGAAAAAAATGGTAGGGTAGGGTAGGAGAGGGGGTAGAGAGATAGAGAAAGGGACGGGAGGGGGGAAGAGAGAAAATAAGGGAAGCAGAGAGAGAGAGAGAGAGAGAGAGAGAGGGAAGCGGAAGGGAGTGGGGTTAGGGATGGGTACAAAGGCGACGAAAACAATTCTCCCTTTTAGCAGACTCACTTGCAATTCCCTTTTTCTTTTTTCTCCCCTCCCCCACTCACCCCTATCTCCTCCCCCTCCCACCACAAATCCCCCACCCCCTTCCCCATCCGCTCGCTTGCCCCCTCCCCCTCCCCTTCTTCACTGACTCCGACACATGCATTATCCACAATAATGGTGTTATGCTAATATCATACAACACCCTCCATTTATTCATTTGGCTGTCCGATGACATTTGGAACACAGGTTTTATTGGTTTTTAGGAGGGGTAAGCAGGATGAGGGGGGGGGGGGGTCTAGAGGGGAAGAGGGAGTTCGGGGAGGGGCTAGGGTAAGGGGCGGTCAGGTGGAGGATAGGGGAGAGGGAGGGGAAGAAGGGAATTGGGGGAATGGGAGAGAGTAGGGGAGAAGGGGAGGCAGGGGAGAGGTTTGCAGGGAAGGTAAGGGGAGACTAAGGGGCAACACTAGTTGGAAAAGAAGACAATGGCAGTTCAGTAATTGGGGATAATGGCAAGAAGTCAGTACAGCCTTTGTTTACAGTCACTCGCATTCTTATCATTTTGAATGTTATCTGATTTACCTCCTTTTCCCTAATTATATATCTTCAGGCAATGATGATCCTTTAAAAGAAATTATTACCAAGAATTAAACGTTAAAAAATCTCGAAAAGACTAACTGTTTGGCCTTCGTCTGCCGTAATTCTGCAATGTTAAATATAAATATACTGCTATACTGCATGAACTAGAATGTAAAACACTTTTAGGGGTTATGAGGTATGCGAGTATCACTTGCCTCCATCATGTTTGCATCTATTCGATAGTAAATAGCATATATTCTGTGATAAATGTCATAATAGCATAATCGTTTGTAATCATTTACAATATTCACAGGAGAGCGGTCTTTTGAGAGCTACTTTTAAGATTTATCAAGATTTAATCTTAAGTTAGATGGGTATATCTATATATACTATAAATATACATAGATTTGTATTTCCAGTAGCGGCGCCGAGAGTGCTGCCGAAAGCACTTTCCAATCAGCTGGAAACAAACCATGGCTAACAAAAAAGACCATTATCACATGCGTAACAGCTGGTTCGAAACTTTTGATTGCTGTATTTCCCTTATCTAGGTAACGAGGGAAGAGAGAGGGCGGAGGAGGAGGGGGGGGGGGGACCTAATCTCTTTATTTTCCTTTTACCTTCTTTTTTTCTTTGCCGAATTTTTTGTTTAGTAATCAGTCAATTTCTTTCCCATCTTTTAAATCCCCTCCCCCTCTCTATCTATCTATCAGTCTTTCTCTTCTTCCCTTCCTACCCATTTTCTCGGACTCTCTCTCCTCTCCCCTTTCCTCCCTCATTCCCTCTCTCCCTCCCCCCCCCCCACCCCTCTCCCTCTGTCCTCTCCTTCCTATCTCCCCCATTTCTCTCCCCCCCCTCCCCCCCCTTCCTCCCTCGCCGTCCCTCTATCGCTGATCTAATATTAAAGTCAAAGTTCCTATTGGTCATTATTTGAAGGTGCGTGTTTCGTTTTGACTTCGAAATGTTCACAGTGGAAACGAAAGCAACGACAACAATAGTAATGCATACCAGCGATAACAAACATTATGATAAGGGGAATAATATTGATAACATCGGTAATAATAAATGTAACAACAATAAAGGTAATGTTTATGGAAATAGTTGTTAATAAAATGGAGAATTATGATGATGATGATAAAAATATCAATAATATAAAGCCTGATGATGATAGTATCAACAATGAAAACATATTCATGATTGTATTGAAAAACAATAAAATCAATAGCCAAAATGATAATAATATTAATAATGATAATAATGATAATGATACTTATATTAATATGATAATGATAATGATTATATTAACAATGAAAAAAATGACAATGATAATAATAGTAACAATAATGACGACATTAATAAACACAATAATAATAGAGATTTTAAGAATAGTAATGATAATAATAACAGCAACGATAATGATGATAATAACTAATAATAATAACAATAATAGTAATAATAATGATGATAATAATAATGATAATAATAATAATAATGATAATAATAATAATGTTAACAATAATAATAATAATAATAATAACAATGATAATAATAACTATATTAACGACAATGATATTAATAATGGTAAAAAGAGGAACAACAATACGAGTAGCAATAATAATGATAATAGTAGTAATAATAATAGTAATGATAATAACAATGATAGTAATAATGTCGAGATGATAATATGAAAAAATTAAGTTACTACTGACAAAGAGAACTGCATCTACTCACTCATTCCTATTCTGTTTGGTTGTCTTTCTTTATCTTGTTTTTATGTTGTTGCTCTTTTTGTGACGTTTCCACTTTTTTCTTCTTTTTTCCCTCGTGATTCTGTACCGGTGTCCCTGTTTTATGTTCCTGTTGGTATGTTCATCAGACTTTTCCTCTTTGTTGCGTGTATCTCTCTTTCTTTGATTATCTTTCCCCATTTTCTCCATTCCTCTTTCACGCTCTCTTTCTCTTATATTTACTCCCCTACCTCTTTATTTCCTCACTCCCCTTCTCATTCACGTTCCCATGTGGTTATTACTTCATTGGGGACTTTCCAGCACCGCCATGTTGGTCAGCTTCCCACATTTCATAGTTTCGGCTCCTGCAAACGATTTTCCTTTCTTTCATTTTTCATTGTCACATACATCTAATTCATGGCAAATATGCTATGACATTAAGACGATTCGTGTTTGATATCCGCACGCAGGTGTTCGGAGGATTCACTCACAGACGCTATACATATTGTGGCTGCAGGTATGGTATCATTACCAACGTCTTTGGTGCCGTTTTGGAAAATGCACATTAATGTAAAAAAAAATCCAAAAGCATGTAATTCTGAAGGATGCCAATAATGATGTGGAAACAGTAAAGATTGGAGATTTCTCTTTTGCGCCACCGAATCCGTGAAATGTAGCACTCTACGAATTAGACACTGCACATGTCTAATTTCAGGAGCACTTTGGTCGTCTCAGCAACCAGCCGTATTCACGATCGCTTCCGCTCCAACTTTAACCCAGATTATTCGATTCTCTTGAACTCGACTTTCGAACTCGTCTCTTCGGTAAAGCTCACTCGAAGGGCATTCAAAACCTACTACGTTACTGTGTTGTAGCGATAAGCGCCATTACGAGCCTGTTGCTCTTACAAATGAAATCTTTTCAGCGGAGCCTTCAGTGACGTTTTCGGTCCGATGGCTCTGGAAAAAGCGTCGGCAGCGCCTGCAGTGGCGAATGCCTGAAGCCTTGACACCAGGCCTTTGTGCCGGACACTATCAAACGCTTGGGCGGCGCCAGGAGCAATCCCCGTCGTTTTTATGGAAAGGGAAACCGATTTCATTTCTCTTTCCCTTTCTCCTCGTTCTCTTTGTATGTGCGTCTATGTGTGCTTTTTAACCATGGCTCTATTTCTATGCGGGTTTCTCTCTATTCTTGTCATACAGTGGATGTATGCATGGTATTTGTATATCTATGTAAGTATGTATATATGCACGCATGTATGTATGTAAGTTTATATGTATGCGTTTGTATAAATATATGCTTGCATGCATCTGTGTTCGTATGGATATCTGTATCCTGAATGTTGACATATTTCAGCATTTGTGTATGTGTGTGTGTGTGCGCGTGTGTGTGTGTGTGTGCGTGTGTATGTGTGTGTGTGCGTGTGTGTGTGTGTGTGCGTGTGTATGTGTGTGTGTGCGTGTGTGTGTGTGTGTGCGTGTGTATGTGTGTGTGTGTGCGCGTGTGTGTGTGTGTGTGCGTGTGTGTTGGCACGTGCGTGTGTGTGTGTTGGCACGTGCGTGTGTGTGTGTGTTGGCACGTGCATGTGTGTGTGTGTTGGCACGTGCGTGTGTGTGTGTGTTGGCACGTGCGTGTGTGTGTGTGTTGGCACGTGCGTGTGTGTGTGTGTGTTGGCACGTGCGTGTGTGTGTGTGTTGGCACGTGCGTGTGTGTGTGTGTTGGCACGTGCGTGTGTGTGTGTGTTGGCACGTGCGTGTGTGTGTGTGTGTTGGCACGTGCGTGTGTGTGTGTGTTGGCACGTGCGTGTGTGTGTGTGTTGGCACGTGCGTGTGTGTGTGTGTGTTGGCACGTGCGTGTGTGTGTGTGTGTTGGCACGTGCGTGTGTGTGTGTGTTGGCACGTGCGTGTGTGTGTGTGTGTTGGCACGTGCGTGTGTGTGTGT
>NC_091569.1:24432061-24434561 GCF_042767895.1 Penaeus vannamei | reverse complement strand
ATAGGTATATATAATGTGCGTGTTTATGTGTATGCGTGGGTGAATGTATAGGTAGACATATGTAGGTATTTATATGTGTATACGTATAGGTATACGTATATAGGTGTGTGCAGGATGTAGGAAGGTGGATAAATAATTAAGTATATGTATGTATGTAAGTAAGTATGTATGTACGTAGAGGTAGTTATATGTAAAGCAACTACAGATATATACACATATGTAAAGGGGGGGGGGCACTAGTGGATGCTGCAAATGTATGTGCTCATACACGGATGCGTGAGCACATGCAGGGATAGATACATGCGTATGTATAGTGATATGTAGGTTTGCGAGGTATGCAAAAAGGGGTGTTTACATATACACGGGTGAGTATACACTCATGTATTCTCACTCACTTATCAATAACATATAACAAGCGCATAAAGGGACAGGCGATGTGAACATATGACTAGGTCAGACTATGATGGACATAACGTAGGAATACGTATCCATATCCATAAGCATAGATACAAGAATAAAGGTGTATGCTTGCATATGCATATGCGTGGGAATGAGCATATGCGTAGTACTTAGAGCATGTGCGGGAATGAATATGGGTACGGCGGCGATCAGGATCGCTCCGGAGCAGGGGGTGCTAAAAATATCCGGGTAAAGACAGGCCGCCAAACGTTGATGAACCTTTGCACATACAATATAAGGACCATGAGAACTGAATCCGACTTACTAGCTTTACTAGAGGAACTCTCTTCCATTAAATGGGATGTAGTAGGACTCTGCGAAGTTAGAAGACTAGGCGAAGAGCAGAAGTTAATAAATGAGGGACACGTGCTCTATTGGAGAGGAAAACCTCTGGGTAGCAAACAGGAATTAGGGGTAGGATTCTTAATACATAAACGCTTAGAAAAGAACATTGTAGAATTCTATAGTGTCAGCGAAAGAGTGGCTTCTGTAACAATAAAACTAAACAATTGGTACAACTTAAAAATTATTCAAGTCTATGCTCCAACCTGCAGCCACAGTGATGAAGAAATAGAGAGATATGAAGATGTTCATTTAGCCAGCGAGAGAACAAAAACCCATTTCACAATAATTATGGGGGATTTTAATGCCAAAATAGGTAAAAAGACAGAGGGCGAAACAGCAGTAGGGAACCATGGAATAGGCACTAGGAACGAGAGGGGACAAATGCTAGTCGACTTTGCGGAGGCTCGATCACTCAGTATCATGAATACATTCTTCGAAAAAAGACTAGAACGGAAGTGGACATGGAAGTTGCCTTCTGACGTCAAAAACGAAATTGACTTCATAATTTCAAATAGGCGCAATATAATAAAAAATGTAGAGGTTATAAATAAAGTAAATGTAGGCAGCAACCATAGAATGGTGAGAGGCGAAATTAAAATACATCTCAGAAGGGAAAGGAACAAACTAATGTGTAAACCACAGCCAAACTTGGCTAACTTGAGGATCAGAGCAACAGAATTTAGCCTAAACATCCAAAACAGATATTCACTCCTCCGCGACGAAGATCTCAACATCGACCAAATCAATAAACAGTTCAATGACATAATAAAAGAAGCTGCACTTGAAGTAGGCGGAAAAAAGACAATGGAAGCTCCAGCAAGCTCTCGGTAGAAACTAAACAGCTTATGCAAAAACGTAGAGACATGAAAGTATCGTCAAATAGGGACAAGATAGAATTGGTTGAACTAACAAAGACCATAAATAAAAAGAAGAGGGAAGACGTACGGAAATTCAATATTCAAATAATAAATGAAGCAGTGATTTCAGGTACCAGCATGAAAGCAGCTAAAAGAAGACTAGGAATAGGGAGAAATCAAATGTATGCAATTAAGAAACCAGACGGAGAAGTAACATATAACAAGAATGAAATCATCAAAGTAGTGGAAGACTTTTACAGGGATCTATACAACTCAAACGAACAGCCACAAATAGAAGCAAACGCGGTAACTAGCGACGTACCTAATATCACAAAAGAAGAAATAAAAAGAGCACTTAAAGGCATGAAGAGAGGGAAAACACCAGACGAAGACGGAATTAGTATAGACCTCATATTAGATGCAGGAGACATCGCAACAGTGAAACTAGCCAATCTTTTTAACAAATGTCTTCTCAGCAGAAAAACTCCGAAAGCCTGGGAAAATGCAACAATTATCTTGTTACACAAAAAAGGCGATAAAAAGGATTTTAAAAATTACCGACCCATAAGCCTCCTTTCGGTTACTTACAAATTGTTCACGAAAGTCATTACAGGTCGCATCTCTGACAGTCTGGATTCCAGCCAGCCTAGAAAACAGGCAGGCTTCCGCAGCGGATTCTCAACAACAGATCACATCCATACGCTCACCCAAATAAGAGAAAAAGTAAACGAATATAGGAAACCCCTGTGTATGGCATTCATCGTTTATGAAAAGGCATTTGACTCTGTACAAATACCAGCAGTATTAGGTGCTATTCAACAACAGGGAGTTAAGGAGGT
>NC_091569.1:24419561-24427061 GCF_042767895.1 Penaeus vannamei | reverse complement strand
TTGTGAAATCTTATTCTGGCTAAATGAACATCTTCATAGAAGCTCACTATTTCTTCATCACTGTGGCTGCAGGTTGGAGCATAGACTTGAATAATCTTTAAGTTGTACCAATTGTTTGGTTTTATTGTTACAGAAGCCACTCTTTCGCTTACACTATAGAATTCCACGATGTTCTTTTCTAAGCGTTTGTGTATTAGGAACCCCATCCATAATTCCTGTTTGCTACCCTTAGGTTTTCCTCTCCAATAGAGCACGTGTCCATCATTTATTATCTTCTGCTCTCCGCCTAGTCTTCTAACTTCGCAGTCCTACTACATCCCATTTAATGGAAGAGAGTTCCTCCAGTAAAGCTAGTGTCGGATTTAGTTCTTATGGTCCTTATATTGTTTGTGCAAAGGTTAATCAACGTTGGGCGGCCTGTCTTTGTCCGGATATTTTCAGTACCCTCTGCTCCGGAGCTATCCTGATCGCCTCCGTAACCAGGGGCTCCTTCGCCTCCGGGGAATGAGGACCGTTTTTCTGTTGTATTCATGTCAGGGGGTTACAGCCAATTTACCTCCCACCTACTGGCGTAGGTGTATCTTGGTGGGAGGGGGAGCAGTTTAGCCGGGATGCCACAAATAAGTCCCACCAGCAGGTTGGCCCTACCTAGTGTGGATTTAGGAGCAGCAACGCACGGGCCTGCTCACTACACCAGGGTATACTCCCGTGAGCCTGGGCTTAAGTATCAGAAGTGCATATATGTGTGACTTGATTTTATTAACTTTATTGGTGCGTACATGCACCTGATGCAGACACACTCATATGAACTTGTACATATATATACGCATGGATGTGCATACATATGCACCTGCACACTTTCATGCATACACTCATACTTGCGCACGAATGTATGAACAGTGTCTGCATGGGTGCACACACACACTCCATTATAATGAGCCCATGCATTATAATGTCCTTAAATTGTAGGTTTGCAGCAGAGGGATTGAGGGAAGGATGCGGATGGTGTGGGGGGGGGAAGGATTTAGGATAATATTGGAGGGGGGTAAGGATAGGATTTGGGATAAAAAGGAGTTATAAGGGTGATTTTGTATCTGGCAATTTTTCGGAGCGGCGTCGCATTCCTTAGCTGTTGTTAAGCATACCGGGATGCAGCCTCGGCTGACCACAGGTCTTGGAGTCAGCATCTGGCGCTCATCTGAGGTGCCAATGCTTGACTTACACTTCATTAATACTTGGTTTATCTGGCGTTTCTTCTATCGAATGGCTGATGATACTTAACGCTTTATGGGAACCATTTTTAAACCTATCTGATTTTGTGATGTACTGTACTTACATACTGGCCGGTTGACTGTTCCTTAACAAATCTACTAGAGTGGAAACTGTAATGCCCGTGCGGTTTGGCACTATGACTCGGCGACCTGCGGCACAGGCGTTACTAATCATTTCCTAATCATTTCGTATTTTGGTAGACCTTTCCTGGGGGGAAATTATTATTAATAATTTTCTTTTCACTGATTCTGTATATTGTGGCACTCTCGATGAACTTATAAAACTTATCTAACACGGTAATGAATCCTAGTATTCCTAGTTGGCACTTTCTGGCACTTCTGTTAGTTTAAAAGGTCCATGTAAGTATGGTGGCATCGGCCGTGACACTCTTCACGTGCTGAAAAATACGTCTTTCCAGCACCACATGTGTGCATGCGTCCATGTCAATCCCCCTCCCCTCGATTACCCCACCTTCGCGCCTCTTTTTCTTATAAAAAAACAAAAAAAACATGCACATCCCAAAGCGCAAACTGCATTCACAACACTGCCACCTTCCCTCCAAGTGGACATCCTCGTTCACTAACACACTGTAAAACAACTGCTGCAAGCAGTGTTACATAACAACTAAAGATCCAATGCGTTTCTGCCACTAAACATAAAAAATATAGCTTTAAAATAAGCAATATCTA
The DNA here is from genome assembly GCF_042767895.1 of Penaeus vannamei. NCBI lineage: Eukaryota > Metazoa > Arthropoda > Malacostraca > Decapoda > Penaeidae > Penaeus > Penaeus vannamei. Next base: position 24,425,100 of record NC_091569.1, on the reverse strand, counting down.
TTAGCCTCTACAAGTACAAACCATTTATCTACATTAATCACATCTTGACAATAAAATCATTAAGATGCCTTGGTAATCTCTGTTTTATATGGGGGTCTTGAAGTCGGCTGCTGCATCTCGTCCTCCCCGTGCTCTTTGGACTGTCCCACGGCGTCGTCCTCTACCTCTGCCTCTGGATGTCCACTCTCCTCGGTGTGTGTATTTAATGGACCATGATCATCCCCCTCCTCAGGAACAGCAGCTACGACCTTGCGTGCTTATTGTAAGGCAATATGGCTTATCATTGACTCTACTCTCGACCTGTGCCTTAACTGTTGTTGTCCGAGTTCTTCAACAAATTAAATGGATCGGGGCCTGACACTCATCAGCTGGCGTGCCCCTTCCTCCAGCCTCCCGTCGTTTCCCTCAGATTGCTTTGGGCACTTCTGCAAAAGATGGCCCTGTTGACTGTAACTCCAACAGCAAGGCTGGTAATGGCACCATGTAGCCACATCCTCGGTTGATTGCGTCTTGAACTTGATGCAGCATTGCTTCCGGTGACCTTGTTGACCACATCTACAGTTTCCCTCAAATCTCGTCTTGGGGCTGTTCGAACACCTCCTCACCTGTACACGCCTGGCTCTAAAAGCTTGCTGGACTCCTGAGTATAACTGCACTCCACCACTGTTGCCACTGAACGACTCGTACTCCAGTACACGTGCCAACGCCTTCTGTAGGTCTGTGGTACAGGCCTGCTTTACGTAAATTTGCAAACTGTCCAAAAATTGTTCCCTCAGCAGAACAGAGACCAGATCTTCATTCACCCCAGGATAAGCACGACGCACAAGTGACAGTAACTCTTTAGCCAGCTGTTGAAGTGTTTCTCTTCCTCTCCTCACTTTAGCCCATAATGCTTCAGCCTGGTGCTGGTGTCCACCTGCGCTCCAATTCTGCATTGACAATAGAGTATGATGCTCGCTCCGATGGTGTTCGACGTCCTAGAATCTCTACAGCTTGCGCCCTGAGACTTGTTACCAACTGCACTGCCATTTCCTGGTCATCCCAGTCTTGTGCCACTGCTAATACCTATAGCTGTGCTAGATAGGCCCCTAGCGATACTCGACCATCAAAGTCTTGCAGTTTCTTTCTTGTCTTGTTCATGTCTGAACGTGAGGAAGACGGTAGGGCAGCATGAGGGGAGTCTGAGCCCACACGGCTGTCTGGCGTCCCAGGCTGCACGAGCATCAAATAAGCGTTGTCGCCCTGGCTTCACTCGCTGCCTCATTCGATGTCGATTTTTCTTGTAGTCCCATTGTCGATATTTTCGACTTCTCTAGCTCGCTACATGCTTCTTCCTTCATTTCTTCTTTAGCTTCCTTACTTTCTTCTTTCATCTCTTCTCCTGCTGCTTGAAATGCGCGAATTTCTTGCTTCACTTCTTCTTTCAGGTTATGTCAACTCCCTTCTACATACTGCATGCTCTGTTCCACATTTGTAAGCCTGCACTGTGTCATGTATCCAGTGTTTCTGGTCTTTCTTAAACTTACTTCCTCACGGACCCTAAACACTTCTTGGCGAATATCCTTCGTCTGCTTCTCCATGATGAGCATCTGGCTTGCAATTATCTGGGCCGCTCGTTCACTGCATTCCTTCCTCAACACGTTAATTTCTTCTGACACTTTACAAGTCGTGGCCTCTATCTAATAACGCACTTCTCTTACCGTCGCACTTTCTTTTACAGCTATAATTTCTTTCCTCACTGCTATACTTTCTTCTCCTGTTTTCTGAATAGCAGCCATGATGTCTGTGAGTGAAAACTGTTCATCGTCATCCTGGTCCGCCATTTCTCGCCACCTTCGCCACCAGTTCACGCACAATTTCACTATTATTCTTTAATAATAGATGTGGATCCCACTCCTGACACCAATTGTTGCAAATCCTCCTTGCAAGTGTGACATGAGTGAGAGAAAGATGGCAATGTTTGCAATGTCTTTCTGTTTGCTGTATATTACTGGACCCAACACTCATTTAAGTGGCTGACGCATTGCTGCACATGGAAGGTGACATGAGACAGTCTAGGGCGTGACACTCTTCACGTGTGCTGAAAAATACAGTTTCTCCATCATCATATGCGTGCGTGCGTCAATGTCAATTCGTCTCCCTTCGATTACCCCACCTCCGCGCCTCTCTTTCCCGCCAGAAAATCACATGCACATCGCGATGCGCAAACAGCGTTTACAGCAATATAAATAGATATGTGTGCGTGTGTGTTTATATATATGTATACGTATATATAGGTATTTATATGTATATATATAAATATGTGAGTGTATTTGTGCATATATATATATATATATATATATATATATATGTGTGTGTGTGTGTGTGTGTGTGTGTGTGTGTGTGTGTGTGTGTGTGTGTGTGTGTGTGTGTGTATCTATGTATATGTACATATATATATATATATATATATATATATATATATATATATATATATATGTGTGTGTGTGTGTGTGTGTGTGTGTGTGTGTGTGTGTGTGTGTGTGTGTGTGCTCCTGATATGTGTGCAAACGCACATATACACACGCAAAGAAACTCAAGGAAAGGTATACGAAGTAGAAACCAAGATTGACAACGGTAGTCAATTTGAAGCAGTGAATCTACAAGATAAAGTCGGAGTAAAGGAGAATGGAAACAATTTGTCAAAAGACTATTAGCAAATCATGAATGAGTAAAAAAAGATAGCTACTTATGCTAAAGCATCGAGAAAAAAAGGCTGTAAAGGAAATTGGAAAACGTTAGAGAAATAAATAAAGATTACAAAAGAAGAAATAAAGACACAGCTCGCAGAGACGGTAAAGAGAAATGAATTTGTCACTCCATGTGCGACACGCCAGGAATATTATTAATTTGGCTGATGTAAACTGTCATATTGAAACAGGAAGAAAAAGTAACAGAATATGGAATCGAAAGATCAAACGAAGACAAGATTTTGATATTCAATATTCTCAAGGCCATAAATCCCGAATTTTCAAAGCAGAAAATCATAGGTCATAGCAAGGTCCTATATAATTACTTATATAGACTGGCTCATAGAAGGTTAGGGTTATTGGAAAAGGAAAAGAAACGTCCTTTGAAAGTAACAGCCATGACAAATCAAATGGTAATTGTAATAAGGATAGCCAAAGTCCTGGCCACCCACGAAGAATACAGAAAATCTTGATAAGAGGAAATATGACCAAAAATGGCATAGAAACACGGAAAAATGGAAATTGTGATCAAAATGAACAAATGCCTGAAGAAGAAAAACTAGTTCATTTGGATGATGAGAGGTCTCCAAGCAAAACAAGTCAGTTATCAGGATAAAACAGTAGAAACAAACACTAACCTTGCAACCAAAAGGAATTCCGAATGATCATATAGAAATGATTTATACAAATATAAATAATAGTGACAATAGATAATAACTGAAATTAATAAACCAGATGTAATATGCATCATTGAACCTACAATGGAACTTTTCACAGACAATGATACTTTAATATTTGTAAGAAAGATAGTGAAAATGGAAACGAGGGGAGGGGGCTGTAGCAATATCTACAGGCAAAATGATTATTATAAAGGACAGAGATCAAACAAGAACCCATAGTGAAACTAGAGGCAATTGAGGTAGAAACAAAAGTAATAATAATAACCATAGTGTGATATCACCTCATACATCGTAGCGGTCACAAGAAAATTACCAAAAACTAATTCAGGAAACGTTGAAGAACGATACAACGAAAGAGCGCTGCAACTTTTGGAAACCAATGCAAAAGACAGTCTTAATGACATCATTGCCTTTCCGAAATGTAACAGAACTTATCATGGTACGAGGGATAGACACACCGTCGATGCTGGGCCTATTCAGAAAGAGGATATAAAAGATATGGAGCATTGGAAAAGTGACACTGTAGTAATTAAACTTACTTAGTGTTTGCTATAAGGAAAACTCATCGTAAGGGAAAGAGGGAGCAAGTACAACTACAAGAAAGGAAACTATAGAAGCCATAAATATTTCCTCGGTGGCATAAACTGGGAAACCATCCTGGACGAAAACAACATTCATGTACAATATTCAAAATTTTGCAAAGCCTGTAAGAAAGGAGTAGACAATAATCGAAACTGAAGCAAGAAATGCCCAAAGACGATTCAATAATACGTGCAAGAAAATGAGAGAAAACAAACAGCTCCCCTGGAAAATGTTCAGAAGATACATATCCAGCAGCGTATAAAATAATGAAAGTAGGAAGAGATAGTTATACCTAAACCACGAGGGAAGCGAAAATTGACTTGAAAAAAAGGATACAGTCACTATATGAACAATTCCTCGAAAACTCTTCTTTAGCTACGTAAATAGTAAGACGGAAAGAGAGATCAAATTATTACCATCACGGACAATATTGTTTATACTAAGGAGGAGGAAAAGTGTGGTTCACGAACCACACTTTGAAACAGAAAGAAATCGTACAAACGTCAGTCAGAATATCGAAAACATTACACTAAAAATGAAATACAATATTTAACTCGGTTCTTAGGGATTGTACCGAAAAAGTGTTTACTCCTTTACGGTAAATATCCCAAGATTGAGATAAGGAGAGTTACCAGAAGCTTGGAAACACGCCGACGTTAAACCTTCACTTAAAACCGGCGGCAAGCAAAACCATCTAAATTTATAGACCCGTTTCGCTGACCAGTGTGTTATGAAAGTTGCTAAAGAAGATAATTAGGAAACAAAGTGCTAAAGTACTTGAAAAACACAATATGATATCATGCAATTTTGTTTCAGGGGGGGGGAAGGTCGTGTGTAGTTCATTTTCTCCGTTTTTATGACTGAGTTTCTGATATTTTACAAGAAATAGACGGCTGGATGGATTGTGTATTCCTATTTCAAAAGGGAGTTTGATATGGTGTTTCATAGAGTAACATTTTGGAACTTAAAACGAGGAAAGGTGGACTGGAAGGAAAATTCCTCGGATAGAGGAGTCTCCCTCCATGAAAAACAAAGGAGCAAAGTAAATAGAGCGAAGCACTAAGTAACTAGCGGAGCACCTCAAGGATCGGTCTTGGCGCAGAATGTTTTTTCTATCTTCATAAGGGAATTTGGGTGAAAGAAAAGCAGGTTGTTTTATGAATATGTTTGTAGACGGCGCGAAAATACAGAAAGGGACAATAGACGACGTCTTAATGAGTTGTCCTTGGAAAATGGAAATCAGTACCAATAAATTCATTTTTATCAAAATCGGAGAATACAAAAAGGTGATAAAGATGTCAAAAAGTGAAGATTCCCAAACAGATCTGTGGAAACATGGAGCAAATAACGTGTTATGTACCAAAAATGTACATCAGTTATACGATAATTTGAATGAAGCAGATTAATCTTAGCTCTTCTCCCTCACAAGTAGGTGATATAAAAACGCACACACACACACTCACTCAATTACTCTCTCTCTCTCTCTCTCTCTCTCTCACACACACACACACACACACACACACACACACACACACACACACACACACA
>NC_091569.1:24348413-24350913 GCF_042767895.1 Penaeus vannamei | reverse complement strand
TAACCTTTACACGCCCTTGAAATTCTGTGGCAAAAGCCATTTATTAAAGTTTAATAGTTTAATATTACACACAGTGTGTGTGTGTGAGAGAGAGGGGGATGGGTGTGGAGGCTAGCTTTGGTAGGATAGGACTGAAACAAAGCATAACGCTTCTTGCTTTGCCTAGCGAATCCTCAATATATATATACATAAATGTAATATTTGTATATATATGTATGTATATGGACATATGCACACATACACACACACATGTATACACACACACATGTATATATACACACACACTGTGTATATACATACATATATATATATATATATATATATATATATATATATATATATATATATATATATATGTATATTATGTGTGTATATATATATACATATATATATATATATATATATATATATATATATATATATATATATATATATACATATATATATATATAGATATATACATATATATGTATATACATATATATATATATATATATATATATATTTATATATATATATGTGTATATATATATATATATATATATATATATATATATATATATCCATACATATATACATACATACATGTATTTATGTATGTATGTATATCAACACTCCAGCCATAAGGGTCATTCATGGCGAGTCACCAGGCAGGTCTTCGGCTTATTTCTAGCTGTTCACAACAGGTCTGGTCGAGCTGCCAAGTCACGACTTCTTAGGGCTTCGCAGGAACTTCCACGCAACATGATGGGCAGGGTCATCCACAGGGAAATGAGCTAGCTGCCCATATAGCCTGAGTTGGCTGTCACGGATTATGCAAGTAACAGGTCCCATGCCAGTCTCACCGCAAAACTGGCAGTGTCAAGTTCCTTAGTCTTTCTGCATGGGTACTGACACCTCCAAATACTCTTGTTAATGGAGTTCATGGTTCCTGCTGCTAGACCAATCCATCTACTGACTTCCTGGTCTGACAGCCCAGAGACATGGACTGCACTAGCAATGTATGTAAAGCTCCCTGCGACTTCAACGTCCTCGCCGCAAGCCTGTATCGACTAAAAAGATTCTCCTAACAGTCCCTAACAGCATGGATCTTGTCTTGATCCAGGAGACCTCTAAGTCCATGATCTTCGTCTCATTGCCGCATACCTCAAGTGCTGCCACTGGAGATTCCAGACTCAGAGAGGATAGCAACATCGTCGACGAAGTCGAGGACCGAGACCTTGATATTGCCCAGTGTTACTCCAGTGACTTAGGACAGTAGTTTTCCTCATCCATTCAATGCTATAGTTGAAAAGTGTGGGTGCAAGGACACAGCCTTGCCTCACTCCTCACTTACAGCATTTTCAGTACTAGTACACATACCACAATGACTTTAGGCGCTAGGATGTGTTTTATAGTGGACTTGCCAGGAATTAATCCAGACTGCTCCATTATTTGGTGCCTCATTACGTGGTTGCAAACCCGTTTCAGAAGAATGTGGGTGAAAACCGTACATGGTATACTAAGCAATGTGATGCTATGGTAGTTGAAAGTCCCATCGATCCTCTTTCCCCTTCCAGAGAGGGATGACCACACCCCTCAACTCGTCAAGGGGAATGGAACCAGACTGTCAGATGGCAGCCAGTACAGTTTGCAAGCCCCGTAGCAAAGGCTCACCCACAGCCTTCAGCAGTTCAACAGGAATAATCCATATACCTTCAGCTTTCCCACCCTTCAGCTTAGAGATCGCCTACCTGACCTCAAACAGGAGAGGAGGATCCTCACTGATGGGTTGGTCTGGCACAGGGATTATGACATTGCTTGTGCCCAGACTAACTGTTGAAGGGTTTACCTTGTACATTTGCTGGGTAAAATCTACGGGATTTCACACCTTCCAACCCCCCCCCCCAAAAAAAAAAAAAAAAAATCTACGGGATTTCACACCTTCCAAACCCCCAACAAAATCTACGGGATTTCACACCTTCCAAACCCCCAACAAAATCTACGGGATTTCACGCCTTCCAAACCCCCAACAAAATCTACGGGATTTCACACCTTCCAAACCCCCAACAAACGTCCTAACCCATAACACAACCTAACCTTGCAATTTACGGTGCCGTGACTTGACGTGCCGTTCGGGCACTGCCCGAGGGGAGGGTTGATGGGGGGGATCTGCCTCCCAACATCCCCCGGGACACATTCTCTTCACCTCGGTATATACGGCAAGATAGAGCTTCATCCATACTGTAAACAATAAAGCAAATACCTATATATATATGAAAACAACGGACTGTCCAACTTTCCTTCGCTTCCTTCAGTCGGTCTATTGTGGATCGCTGCACTTATAATCATGTTTTTCTCCATTTGGGGCACTTGATTGGTTCAGATAATATACTGCGATAGTTACTAAGGTCTATTTTTTCTTTGTTGCCATTATATAATTTTAAGAATAACCCAGAGTCGACGCAACACCGAAAACAAAAAATTTCTCGCCGGCCTTCTGACACCGTATCCTGCTATT
>NC_091569.1:24315913-24320913 GCF_042767895.1 Penaeus vannamei | reverse complement strand
AGAAACAAAAAGAAGGAATGATGGAGTAAAAAACGGTTTAGCCCTTTATTTTCCATCAATAATGACTGCATACACGTAGGCAAGTTGGGACACTGCTATATGGTCACATTATATTATCTTATCGAATTACAGATATAAGATGAAGCATGATCGTGTATTTTAAAAATGAGCAGAGGTTACACGCTCAATTGACGAAGAGATGAATGAGACTTCAGATATAAAATTTATTTTATGAAATCTTCTGACACACTAGAACAGTGGTTCCCAAACTTTTTTACCTCTATCCCCTAAGATTTTTTTTGTGTCCTCGCACCCTCTTTAAATTCTTACTAAATTTGATCATCAAAAGAAAATATTCATTTTCATTTTCTAATAATTTGTTGACAAAAAGCAAACTTATGGACAAGAAAATAATGGTTCTTTTCTTCCTGAGAACTAAATAGATTAATTGCTTGTCTTCAATACAGACACTTCCGCAGCCCTTGAAATGCTATCTCACACCCCTGGTTGGGAAACCCTGCACTAGAAGAATGGTTCTCAATCTAGGTCCGGTGGCACCTAGCTTGAGAACCATTCTTCTAGTACATCATATGCTGTATATAGAGTACATACCTAGATGCCCCTAATGCTAGGTGGCCTGAATGATTGTATTACATGAGACTTTGAAATATAATTCACATGTGGTTGTTTACCTACTCTTTGCAAATTTTATATCTATTTTCGTTCACATTGCTTGTTTCCTAGACCTACCAGTACTGTCTGTTCTGCATACGGTCTTGATCTTGTCTTATTTAAGCCATAGAGGATTTTCCTGTTATACTAATGATACTACTTGATATTACTACACCTTGGGATTTCGACATGCGACAGAATGGACATGCGATATATAATACGGTTGTCATATTGGGCGTGATATACATCATTGTGACATCATTTGTAATATTTACAGCATCATTACAGCATGGAAAGCACTACAAATCTTAAAATATAATTCTAGAGCCTTCATTTCGTAGGAATTCTGTGGCCAGAAACACTGATAACAACGCAGTATCCACTGTAGGCTTATTTGCCCAGTCATGGATCCTGCTGCTATCCTAGAGCAGGATAATATTCTTTTATACATCAAGAGTAGATGCACACCTGACGTTGAACCCAGACTTAAAAGGATCCATTTACATTATTCGTCTTAAGATGGGCACTGATAGTTGAAAGGCGGTACTTTTCAAGTGCAGCATAGGTGACACTGTCTTAATCTGAAATATTTCCTTGGAATACACTCAGTGCTGACGCGTCCCATGGCTGAATAGACCATGTGGGATTTTGTCTATGTCTACATTGAACTGAGATTCATGTTCGTAAGCTACTTATAGCCAAATTGATAATTAAGGATTAATATTGTAGTTCAGGGTGGCTTCACTAATCTATGCTTTAGTTGCTTTTGATTGAGGTGCTCACTGACTACTTGTACATTAAATGTTGCGTTGATGTGTGCCATTCTTTTGTAAAAATAGGTTATGTTGAATTCTGTTCTCATGTTCGAAATCCTTCGTTTGTCATTGGCACCGAGCATGACCATCGCAGCTCAATTCTGAACAAATTCCAGACTAGCTAGCTAGATTCCTATAAGGATACATGATGTAAAGCATGATGTTTAGAGAAACAAGAATCGTAATATTGCCTGCAAGTTTTTTTTTTTTCTAATTCTCCTAGAATCTCTTATTTCAGATTCACAGTGCATTTGTGTCAGTAAAAAAGACCGAGCTCAGTTTTATTTGTGTGGGGTTTTGGAAACAGGATTACTCAAGGATTCAGTGCCGTAATCTTTTCACGCCAAGAGTGAGTTCAGTAATCAACAAAAACGTGCTCGTTCAAAACAGTATTTTCACACAAGAATATTATTGTTATTGATGTAAGCCTGAAATGTGTATACACTGTGTTTGTGTTTGTGATCATATATATGAATACATACGTACATGCATATATATATATATATATATATATATATATATATATATATATATATATATATATATATATATATATATATATATATATATATATATATAAACACACACACACAACACACACACACACACACACACACACACACACACACACACACACACACACACACACACACACACACATATATATATATATATATATATATATATATATATATATATATATATATATATATATACATATACACACACACACACACACACACACACACACACACACACACACACACACACACACACACACACACACACACACACACACACACACAAACACCCACAAGTACACACACAAATACACCCCCACCCACCCCCACACACACACATCTCGCACACACACACACACACGATCTCGCACACACACACACACACGATCTCGCACACACACACATACACACACACGCACACACACAAACATACACAAATACACGCACACAAACACACACAAAGACACGCACACACACATACACAGACTCATACACACAGACATACACACACACATGAACATATATATATATATATATATATATATATATATATATATATATATATATATATATAATATATATATAATATATATATATAATGTATATATATATATATATATATATATATATATATATATATATATATATATATATACATATACAAACACACACACACGCACACACACACATACACGATCTCGCACACACACATAAACAAACATAAAAACAAACATACACAAAAACACACACATACACGGACTCATGCAAACACGCAAACACACACGAACACACAGAAACACACACACACACAAACATACACAAACGCACACAAACACATACATATACACGCACACAAACACACACATACACAGACTCATACACACACAAACATACACACAAGCACACAAACACGCACAAATACACGCACAAAACACACACAAATACACGCACAAAAACACACACAAAGACACACACACACATACACAGACTCACACACACACACACAAACATACACACAAGCACACAAACACGCACAAATACACGCACACAAACACACAAATACACGCACACAAACACACACAAAGACACGCACACACACATACACAGACTCATACACACACAATCAATCAATCAAGGGGGGCTAACGCCGATGGGGGCGCATAGCCGCATCCACTCTTCGCTTCCAGCCACGAGGATCCCTCATGGCAAGACGCCAGGCAGGGACTCTTCACGACAGGTTTGGTCGATCTGCCTAAGCCACGACTTCCTTGGTCGTCCCAAAGGCCTCCTCCACCCAGGGTTGTCTCTTACAGAGAATACTTAATGGGCAGGGTCATCCTGAGGAAAGCGAGCCAGGTAGCCGTATAGCCTGAGTTGGCGATCTCGGATTGTGCAGATAACAAGTCCTGTGCCAGTTGCACGGTGTAACCATTGGTTGGACACATGGTCCCACCAACAGTACCCCATGATCCTTCGCAAGGACCTATTACCACACTTGACAGCACTTTCAGTACCAGTATACAGGCTTGCTATAAGTCCAATAATCCTTGTTGGAATTCCTCTCAGTCTCAGGATCTCCCAGATGTCGAACCATGTCGAACGCCTTCTTGAGGTCGATGTAGGCTGCGAGCAACCCCCGCCCGAACTCACGACGGCACTCTACAATGACTCGAAGCGCGAGGATACGGTCTATTGTGGACTTACCAGGAGTGAATCCGGATTGCTCCAGTCTCTGGTGCCTCAGTAGATGGTCTCTGATACGTCTCAGAAGGATGTGGGCGAGAACCTTGCCTGGTACACTGAGCAGTGTGATGCCTCGGTGATTGCTGCAGTCCCAACGGTCCCCCTTCCCCTTCCAGAGAGGGATGACCACACCCCTCAACAGGTCAGGAGGAACGGAACCGGACTGCCAGATGGCAGCCAGGACAGCATGTAACCCCCGTGCCATAGGTTCACCACCAGCCTTTAACAGTTCAGCTGGTATGCCGCAGATACCAGTTGTTTTACCACTCTTCAGCTTGGAAATCGCCCTCCTAACTTCAGTTAGGGAGGGAGGGTCCTCACTGATAGGTGGATCCGGCAGTGGGATCTCGACACTACCCGCATCCAAGTTAACTGCTGGTGGGTCCACCTGGTACAGCTGCTCAAAATACTCAGCCCAACGTCCCCGCACCGCAACAGGATCTGAAACGATCTGACCACTTACTGAGCGAACTGCTGTCACCTGTGAAGAGGGCTTGGAGTTCAGCTTTCTCAGGGCTTGGTATGCAGGACGAAGGTCATTTACTAAGAAATGGCCTTCTACCTCCTCTGCAAGACTCCTAATAAACTGTTCCTTGTCCCTTCTTAACAGGGACCAAGTTCTGCGCACATGAGAAGGGTGCAATTCCCGATCCCCTGTCAGACGAGCCGCACGACATGCATCTGTGGCTTCCAGTGTCTCCCGCGAGATGGAATTCTGTACTGCTCTCGGGCGTACACCAATCGTATCTTGAGCTGCATCAAGCGTTTCACGCTTAAAGGTATCCCACAGAAGAACAGGGTCTGTCAGACTGCCAAGCACTGCGAAACGATCAGAGATTGCCTCAGCAAACCCGCGGGCACACTCCCCCTCCCTCAGCCTGTCCAAATGAAACACCCTAGGGTGATCATTTGACCGCTGGGGGGTTTTGAAGTGGACCCGGAGGGTAGCCACAACCAATCTATGGTCAGTACCACAGAACTCAGCACTCCTGTACACCCTGCAATTCTGAAGGATCCTCCAACGAGTGCTAACAAGTATGTGGTCGATCTCCTTGGCTGCGTTACCCGCATCACTGTACCATGTCCAGCGATGTGGGTCTGGGCGCTGGTACCAGGAGCCAGATCCTCAATTTCTGGGACCTAGCAAAGTCCCGGAAAAGGAGGCTATTCTCGCTACCGGCATCAGCTCCTGAACCATGGGGACCGACAGACATCTCATAGCCAGCTCGATCACAGCCAGATACCGCAT
>NC_091569.1:24305913-24308413 GCF_042767895.1 Penaeus vannamei | reverse complement strand
ATAATCCACCACAGGTAAGGAGCATTGCTGACAAAAGTGACTGATATTTAATGATGGGATGGTCATTATTCATTCTTATTTGTAGATGTATGTATATATAATTGCATGTGTGTTTGTTTATTCATATATTTATGGCTGTATCAATATCTATATCTATACATCTATACCATAATCTATACATCTGAATCTATATATATTCTCTCTCTGTCTCATTCACTCTGATATATATATATATATATATATATATATATATATATATATATATATATATATATATATATATATATATAGAGAGAGAGAGAGAGAGAGAGAGAGAGAGAGAGAGAGAGAGAGAGAGAGAGAGAGAGATACATACATACATATACATATACATATACGCATACGCATACGCATACGCATACACATACACATACACATACACATACACATACACATACACATACACATACACATATACATATACATATACATATATATATATATATATATATATATATATATATATATATATACACATATACATACATATACATATACATATACATACACATTTACATATACATATACATATACATATACATATACATATACGTATACGTATACGTATACATATACATATACATATACATATACATATACATATACATATACATATACATATACATATACATATATATATATATATATATATATATATATATATATATATATACATATATATATATATATATATATATATATATATATATATATATATATATATATATATATATATATATATATATGAACACAAGCACAAACACAATAATGTGTACACAAACATGAAAATGAAACTAGCCACAATGAGAATTGAAAATAAGTGTGACCTTTCAAACTCTTCAGACAAAAACTGAAATGGATTTCAGACATGTTGAAGAGGAACTCATGAAGATTACGAAACGTCATGCTTATTTTCAATTTTCATTGTGGACAGTTTCATTTTCATATGTATTGTATCTGAATATATATCTATATCTAACTATCAATCTATCTAATCTGTCTATCTAATATATATATATGTGCATGTGTCCTATGTGTGTATGTATGTATGTATTTGTTTATGTATGTATGTTTATATATATATATATATATATATATATATATATATATATATATATATATATATATATATATATATATATATATATATATATATATATATATATATATATATATGTGTATATATATATATAGAGAGACAGAGAGAGAGAGAGAGAGAGAGAGAGAGAGAGAGAGAGAGAGAGAGAGAGAGAGAGAGAGAGAGAGAGAGAGAGAAAGAAAGAAAGAAAGAAAAGGTATGAATGAGAATGGATATCTTCACAATACAAGAGATGTATTTGACCTTTTTCTATTATATCTTCATCAGAAATACATATAAATACAGATACAATCGAAACCGGTCAACTACATCTCTTTTATTGTGAAGATATCCATTCACATTCATACCTTTTCTGCCTCTGTCAACATAAATATGATTCATATATATATATATATATATATATATATATATATATATATATATATATATATATATATATATATATATATATATATGTGTATATAACATCTGATATCTGTATTGTTTATGCAGGTTTATATTTACAGTTGTTCATGCAGATTTATAATTTTGATAAATAGATATCAATATTTCATGTGCTTTATAATTTATTAATACATTTTGTGTATCATTTCAGTTCCTGATATTAAAACTAGAACGTCCAGCAGTGTTAAAAACTATAACTTTTGGGAAGTATGAAAAAGTTCACGTCTGCAACATCAAAAAATTTAGGGTCTATGGAGGTTTATCAGATGACAACATGGTGCTCCTGTTAGAAAGGTTTGTAAGACATTTGTTTAGTTAGGCTAATGCTATATGTTGGTAAAATCCCATATGGTTGACAGGGGAATGTTTTTGTCCTTAACATTGATTAAACATTATGTACAATATGGAATTATGCATAGCATAGTATGCTATTCAAGCATTTTTGGACAAGTGATATCCTTTTGATAATTTTGATTATCATTGAACTGTCTTCTTTTCCAGTGGATTGAAAAATGACACTGTCCCTGAGACTTTCCTATTAAAGCACACAGTGTCTGGACATCAGTTTCCAGTTCGCTATGTAAAGATAGTTCCTTTACAGGTAAGCTATCAATTTGTCAGCTTACAGATAAAATAAATCTGTGTAATAATATTCATATGCTTTCATGATAGTACAGAAACCTAATGTTCTTGCTTGGTTGAAAGATATGGCATCAGTTAGGTAACTTCATACACTAACATTAAATTAAATTTTTTTCTTTTATAACATTTCTGAGTTCAGTTTTCTGTTTTTAGGAAGGAAAGTTAACTAAACATGGAAGTGGGGCTTAACAAGTATGAAACGTTCAGACTTGTCCCTGCTCTTGCTTTCAAGAAAAATATGGTAAAAAAAATTGATAACTAGATTAAATAAGGAAA
>NC_091569.1:24153551-24156062 GCF_042767895.1 Penaeus vannamei | reverse complement strand
TATACATACATACATATATATATATATATATATATACATACATACATATATATATATATATATATATATATATATATATATACATACATACATATATATATATATATATATATATATATATATATATATATATATATATATATATATATATATATATATATATATATATATATATATATATGAGTGAGTATGTTTGTGTGACTCTTTGTTTTGCTTTTCTATCCATATTTGGTTTTATTCATTTTGATATATAATTTTATCCATGTAATTTTTTCATTAATAAGTTGAAAACAAAGGAAAAAACAGCAAATGCAAAAAAAAGAGCATTTATTAAAACATGAATCACCAGTCAACAGACATGATCCTCGGCTTATAATGGATCACCAGTGAGGTTGGTAGCTTTCAGAAACCGCGGAAAGAGTAGAAATTAGTCTTGCATTTCCTTTGGCTCATAGGTTTGTGAGGGCGCCTGCACTGCTGACAGGGTTGACGTCTTCAGACGCTTAATCGTCAGAATCGGCCTATACACTAGTCATCCGGGCACTCGAAGGTGTCAATGGCATCAGGAGGAATGCATCCGTCGTATGTGATAGAGATCGTACTTCGTGGATCCCTCACGGTGACGACTTCAGTTTTCGTGTCCGTGGCGAAGGTGACTCGCTCGAGGGTTAACATGACGCGGCCGTCGGGGTCACTGCTGGTCAAGGTGTTGCAAGTCTTCTTCAGAGCGGCGTGGTCCTTCGGGAAAAGCGGCGATGACTCCAGTGAGCTCTGAAGTTGGAGTTCCTTCGTATCCCTCCAAGGGCTTTTGGTTTGCGTAATTCTAGAAAATAAAACATCGTATTAATGATAGACTGATTAGATTGTGAATAATGATAGGCACCGATTTGCCAAAAAACACAGTAACATCTTCCATAAAGTAGTTAAAAAATTCTTTTCTAGTATTGTATCACGCAATCCAAAAATGGCTTCAATCTTGTGTTTACCTGATTTTGAATTTATAGATCATATCACTATTTCAACACTAAAGATTACCGTTATATTCTAAATTGCATGTTACATGAGTATAAAGATAGATAAATAGACAATGTAGATAGACAGACAGTAGATACACGGATAGATAAATAGATAAATTGATTGCGAAATATATAGATAAACGGGCAATAAAAAAAGCTCCAAGGACCACAATGTCAACCACGGGACTCCGCAAGTCTCCCAGCGCCTTACCCAGCGCGTCCGTTCGCAGTCGAGGCGAGGGCCCGCTGCCTGCCGCCCCTGCAGGGACCGATTTCGTTCTGCGTCGTCGTGCACGTGACCAAGCGCGTAGTAGTGCTTGTGACCGTCACTACTCTAGTGGAAGATGTGTCTGCAACGGCGAAGAAAAAGCCTCGGACAGCAGGTGCATCCTGCAAGATGGAAGACGATGATAACTAGTAAAATTGCTGCCTTGTAATAATATTTCGTGTTTGTTTTATTTAGCTGTTTATCTGATCTTTATTAGAGGTGAACAAATACATTGATAACAACTACTCTGTACAATAAAATAATTTTAATAACGTTTTTTTTATGTAAACAATAATGATAGTATTAATGATGACATTAACAATTCTAGCACTGAAAAAGAATATTGATAGTGATAAAGGACAAAAAATATTAATAAAGAAGGAAAATGTTGACAACAGTGAGTGACAAAAAACCTAAATAACTGTGACATTGATGAATTGATAATAAATGAACAAATGTTTAAATAATTCAATTTATAGATAGGTAAATAAATGAATGGCTCACTTGATACGTTAACAGCGCACATGAAAAAGGACGGTGAAGCCTATGAGACGCAGCCACATCAGCAAAAGACACAAACCTGCAGATCTCCATCAGGACAAGATGCGGTCGCCGACGCGAGGGTCAGAAGCAACACCGACAGCCATGCCATCTGGTTTAGATAATTATGTGCAGTTTAGTTGATGTGGCACCGAGCGAGAGTGCGAACCCTAAGGAAGGTAACAAAGGACTCCTTTTCCGTTATTTATTGACCGGGGATCACATTCACTTCTTATCTTTGTGTACATTTTATGTAAATACTATGCTAAATACTATACTGTGATATTTTTTTGTTATCTTTTAAACTTAATTAGAGGTTGTAATAAAAAGCTTGTTCAGGCCTGAAAGATAATGTTTTACTTCATAATGTCATACCAATAATAATGATAAATGCAGTGACAATAAAGATGATTTTAATAACAACAGTAATTATGATAACACAATAACAATGACAAAAATAATGGTAATAGTA
The DNA here is from genome assembly GCF_042767895.1 of Penaeus vannamei. Taxonomy (NCBI): domain Eukaryota; kingdom Metazoa; phylum Arthropoda; class Malacostraca; order Decapoda; family Penaeidae; genus Penaeus; species Penaeus vannamei. Next base: position 24,153,766 of record NC_091569.1, on the reverse strand, counting down.
ATATCAATTATATAGGAAAAAGATTATGTTAACAATGATACTGATAACAGTAATAATAATGATTTAAATAATGATAATAGAAATAATAATGATGGTAATAAAAATAATGCTAGTAATGATAATAATAATGATGGTAATAATAATAATAATGATGATGATAATAAGGATAATAATAAAAATGATAACAATAATGATAATAATGACGATTATGATAA